>NC_066515.1:2749426-2909426 GCF_024679095.1 Eriocheir sinensis
CTGTCTGGTTCCTGGGTTGTCATCTTTGACTGAAGTGACAGGCTGTAGATCAGCCTTTCCCGGCTGGTGATGGCCAGGTCTCCGTCAGGTTTCCTCAGGGGCGGATACGTTCTTGAGGGCAAGAGACCTGTTGTTCCTTCACAACCCAAACACTGTTTGGGTCGATTTGATTGAGTGCAGTTTCTCCTCCTGTCAGCATCCCACCATTTTTTGCCATTTGCTGTCCTCGTCATATTTTGCAGGCTCGTCTGTGTTGGGCTTTATTTTCTTGTGGAGTGTCTTTGTATCGTGTCCAGGCTTTGTGTTTCCTTTCGGCTGCAACACGGCACCTGTACCCGAACCAGGGCTGGTCTTTGGGCTGGATGAGTAGGTGCGGTGGGGACGTGTTGCTGCTGGACAGTGGCCAGGACAGTGGTGAGGGCGGAGACGTCATGCTGTGGGTCACCGTTAAGGACTGTACCCCATGCGGTCGCTGCCAGGGCTCGCCTTGCTGCCGTCCATTCCGCGTGGTCCCATAGCGAGATGACTCGCTGGTGTTCCTCTTCACGCTGGGGCCAGGCTGATGGTGGTGAGTACGGTGTTGTGGTCGGAGCTCCCCACACGGTCTAGTGGGCAGCACAGCACGCAATCACTTGGCAGGTCTGTGAGCACACGCTGATGTGTCGGGAAGTCGACATGGTTATGCAATCCATGCACCGCTGTGAGCTCGGTGAAGGCCCTCGCTACCAGGTGTTGAGTTAGGTCGCCCACAACCATCGCGCACTGACAGCTGTGGGCAGCCATAATGTCGTCCAGATGCTCTGTGAGGTAGATGAGGAGGCGCTGCTGCCACTGTGGTCAGTACGTGGCGCAGATTAGCAGAGCGCACCAGTCCTCAAGAATGATGCGGAGGAACATCATCTCCATATCCAGGGGAGTGTCTGTGATGAGGGCGTCCACCTGCAGTGGTGGCAAACAGCAATGCCTCCTCCTTGTCCTGTGTGGCGGTCTCGTCTGGTCCAGTGCGAGTATCCGGGGATCTTATTACAGGTGGTGGCGCACATGTCATCCAGGAAGGTTCTCCCACTGTCACCACTATGTCGATGTGGTGCTTGAGGGCAAAGGCGTGTGTCAGCTCCCCGATGTTGGTCCTAAAGCTTCGTACGTTGGCGGACATAATATTGAGGCCGCTGGTGTCTGTATCGCCTTATCGGAACAGCAGTAGAGTTTATTTTTATTTTTTATTTTTTTTACAGCTAAGGAGACGGTTCAAGGGCGTATAGAAAATAAAAAAAAAGCCCGCTACTCACTGCTCCTGAATAGAGGTCAAAGGAGTGTCCAAAAAAAAGAGGTCAATTTCGGGAGGAGAGGCGTCCTTATATCCTCCTCTTGAAAGAATTCAAGTCCTAGGCAGGAGGAAATACAGATGAAGGAAGATTGTTCCAGAGTTTACCAGCGTGAGGATGAAAGAGTGAAGATGCTGGTTGACTCTTGCATAGGGATGGTTTGGACAGTATAGGGATGCGCAGAAGTAGAAAGTCGTGTGCAGTGGGGCCATGGGAGGGGGGAGGCATTCAGTTAGAAAGTTCAGAAGAGCAGTCAGCATGAAAATATCGATAGAAGATAGAAAGAGAGGCAACATGGCGGCGGAATTGAGAGATGAAGACTATCAGTATGAGAGGAGAGTTGATGTGACGAAGAGCCTTTGACTCCACTCTGTCAAGGAGAGCTGTGTGGTGGAGCCCCCTGCATGAGATGCATACTCCATACGAGGGCGGACAAGGCTCCTGTAAATGGATAGCAACTGTGCGGGGGATGAGGCCAGGATGGGTGGGATGAGGTGTGCACCGCTTGCTGGTAGGGAGCAGGCTGGGTGATGGGTGGCTGGTGTTCGGACAGGATTGCTCGAAGCAGTCGTTCCTGTCTGGTGTCGGCGGCTTGAGCTTAGCATTCGTCATCGGTGTGTCCACGCCGAGACTTCGCTTTGCCTCTGCTTCCCTCTTACGACACTGGTCAGCGAGGCGGCCACGTCGGCCACAGAAGTCGCAGATGGTTTCGTTGCAGTAATTAACTGTATGGCCGCGCTGACGGCACCTGCCACAAAAGGGTGGTGAGGTCTGTGTCATGAGAGGTTGGAAGCGATGGTGTGGGCGCCGTGATATGTCTCCGGTTGTTGTAGTGGTGGTGGCGAGGAGGGAGGAAGAGTGGTTCTGGCCAGGAGAGGGGTGGCGTTGTGTGGCTGTCAGAGGGCGGGGTCTGTGTGGCCTGGGTGGGTTGGCCCGGCTGGCGGCGAGGGATAGTGTATCCCGGCATTTTCTGGGGGTCATGAGTCACCTTCCTCAGGCTTCTGGCTTCCTGATTCCCACCAGCTCCGCCAGCTGAGGTGGGAGGAGCACACCTCCTGCCAGTCATGGTCAATTTTACTTGGCAGGGCACTTGTGGCTTGTGTGGTGGGGGAAGGGATGGGGGTTTCCTCTTCAACTTGTGACAGGGCATCAATGGAGCTGAGGGTTTCTACCAGGGCTTCTCTTTGCTTTCGAGTTCTTTCACTCCGCTCCCGATATGTCGCCACAAGGCTCTTGGGGCCGTGTACCTCATTCCTTAGTCTGAGAATGATGTCAACAAGGCCTTCAGGCGGGTTTGAGAGAAGCTCCTCCCTGACGGCGCTGTCCTCCGTTTCAATTGCTGGTTGTTGGGGGAGCGGGTCGGGCTGGAATGCTGCTGGCGTGCTGGGCGGTGCGTCATCAGCGGCTGCGTAGGTGACGGGGTGAGGAATGTTGGCGGCTAGCCTCAGTTCCTCGGTCCGGGAGCAGCAGGAAGGGCCATCATCGAAGCAGTCCGTGCAGGCCAGGTTTGGACAGTCTGGCTGGCTGCAGGCTGTGGAGGGCTTCACCCGGACAGAGTAGCTGCACACACGGCAACATTTTGCCCCAGGATAGCCTGACTGTCCTACCAGGCAATTTGCCGATGCTGGTGGACAGAGAGAGTGGGGGTGGCCTCTCTCTCTCTCTCTCTCTCTCTCTCTCTCTCTCTCTCTCTCTCTCTCTCCAGGAGTTATCTTCTATTATTTATTACACTCTTGTCTTTTTTTTTTTCATTTCTGGTGATCAAGACATCTCCACTCCACAGCCATTTCTCTCCTAAAAACATGTAACCAACCCCTTTCAGTAATTGGTCCCTGACCTGTATGTTACATTTTCTCCATTTACTGGTTAATATACCTCTAACACTGACATGCATGATTGTGTAACTCGGTTGGTTGACGTCGAGTCAAATATATATTATTATTTGCGTATCTGAAAGTTTTTCTCCTTCCTGCCCCAATACTTCTTTGTTTTCTCGTAGTGAGCTTTGATCACATCTGAGACGCTCTATTTAGAAGGCTGTACATCCTTGTACATTAAAAGTAAGGCCATTATAAATATATAATGAATATTATACAGAGGAAGTGTGAGGGAGTAAGGCGGGTGTGGAACATTTCTTCTCAGCTTCAACGGAATAGAGACTGTTACGAATTAGGCCAGTTAACCGGGGGATTAGACAAATTAACTATTTCCTTATGGAACTAGTCTCAGGCCGAGCTCGAGTCTTTTTCTCTCCTACACTCCTCACTTCCCGTTACCATGCCTCCCTCCTCCTCCTTCTTCTCCCCTTCCCCTCATTCCCCTTTCCTTCTACATTCGCTGTCCTTTACCATGCCTCTCTTTCCTCTCCCTTCTCGTTTTTCCCACCCTCACCCCATCCCTTCATTCCCCTCATCTCCTTCCCCTTCTACACTCCTTCACTTCCCTTTACTATGCGAGACGTAGACATGTAATTTTCCCTGGGCGTAGAATTGAGCATGTAGCTGGTCGGAACAAACAATGTAGTGAAAGGTGGGTCAGAGGAGGTTCTAGACAAGTATAGGAAGTTTGTCGGAAGGCTGAGGGACAGCAGGCGGCGTTCAGTTGTGTGTGGTTTGCTCCCTCGGCACGATGTTGATTCCCTCATTCTCAGTAGAATGCTGGGGATTAACGAACGTGTCAGGGATTTGTGTAGTAGTGAGGGAGTCATGTTTGTGGACGTCTGAGATCACTTTATTCATGACAGGAGCTTGTTTGCTAACGATGGACTTCACCTAAATTGTGTAGGAAAGGCGAGGCTGGGCCGAGTGTTGGATGGGGAAGTTTTGAAAGAGTTAAGTTAGGTGCAGCGGCAACGTGGTGAGGTAGCTTCCGGCTTAGCTGGGAGGAATCCACACCCTGACAGTGAGGTCCACGGATGTAGGACTGTCAGGTCTCAGGTGTGTAGTGCTGCGGAGGATGTCAGGTCACCAGACCCACAGGTGAGGGGCACTGAGGTAGCGGTCAGGTCACCAGACCCCCCACAGGTGAGGGCCACAGGTAGCGGTCAGGTCACCAGACCCCCACAGGTGAGGGGCACTGAGGTAGCGGCCAGGTCAACAGCCACACAGGTGGTTGGTGAAGTAGAGGTAGTTGTAGACAGTCAGGTCTGATGCACTAATCCGGTGAAACGACAGTTGATATATGGCGCACACTCGGCGAATAAATTAAACATCTTCTATGTAAATGCCCGTAGCATTATCCAGAAGCGTAGCCACTTGATAATACATGCAATTACTGAAAAACCCGACTTCATTTTGATCGCAGAAACATGGCTGAATACTCGTGACAAGCATCAGTTAAGTGAAGCAGCTATTAATGGTTACAATGCGTTTGCTAAGTGTCGTCTACACAAAAAAGGTGGAGGTGTAATAATATATGCTAAAAGTAATTTAGAAGTCATTCAGCTTAACACAACCGAAACAGGCTTATGATTCATTGTATGCACAGTCGCGATATGAAGTGATGTCGCCGCTCTCAAAATGTTTCGTACGGGAGCATTTGAAGGTAACGGAAGTTATATGTATTTATTGTTTATGTTATAATGTTCCCTTTTAATGATAATCTATAATACCTTGTGATGTAAAACACGGTAAAATAACGTAGTGGTACCTGAATTACAATTATACATTCATTTGTTTTTAAAAATGCGACTGCGAATGTCATGCGTTGTCTTCAGTGCTGAAGACAACCTTGAAATGATTTAGCTCACGTCGTGTGCTTATCTTTGCAAAACAGTTGTTATGCGTTGTTCAGATTTAGGCGATATATATATATATATATATATATATATATATATATATATATATATATATATATATATATATATATATATATATATTTTGGGTCATTCCATGAACTGTCTTTGCAATTATTAATACACACGCTCAGTATAACACGAAGCGAATGGACAGTCACTGGCATTACTTTGCGTTTTATTGATTAAGAAACAATCAAATAATAAAGTTTCACATTAAACACCTTTTATTCACTATGATGGCTTCTTATTATAAGCATGGGCACTGAAATATATAGTAACATTGCTCAGTAACGATGATGAATGAAGAATACCTTCATATGTAGGGTTGCCATATCTGAACTATCAAAATTCCGGACGCCTCTATGAACACTCGACCATAGCCTAATGTTTGGCAACGCTGCGATTAGCC
Source organism: Eriocheir sinensis (assembly GCF_024679095.1). NCBI lineage: Eukaryota > Metazoa > Arthropoda > Malacostraca > Decapoda > Varunidae > Eriocheir > Eriocheir sinensis. Next base: position 2,754,957 of record NC_066515.1, read on the forward strand.
TACCTGCCCGTACCACGACCACCACCTCCATTTCAAAGCCATATATTCTTATTTCCCCACCTTCCTCGATTATTCTATGGCACTTATAAGCTGTGGACATGTTCTACTGATCACCTCCAATCGTTAGAAGTCTACATGAAGCTTTTGTCATCGTTATATTGACCAAGAAAGGCAATGATGTTTGCGATTGGCGGCAAAGAATGAGCTTGGAGTTACAAAACACGACTATTCTGAAGCTACATGTATTTATTCTTATTTTTCCATCTCCGACTATCCCACGGACCTAAGAAGAGAATTGGCGTTCAAGAAATGTATAATCGTTTTACTGCACAAATCACAGCGAGCGTAAATAAATTCATCCCACTCAAGGCAGGAAGGACAGAGAATCAAAAGCCGTTGTGGATGACTAATTGCCTGCTGAAATTCATCGTCGAAAATAGAAAATTGTTTAAGAAATATAAACTGTCACACACTTTGCAGGATCATACTAATTATATCAATATCAAGAGAGAGTGCGAAAGGAAAATCAGAAAACAGAAACGCGAATATGAGATGAAAATATCGCTTGATACGAAGAAAAATCCCAGATTATTTTTCAGCTACATAAGAAGAAAAAAAAAAATGTCAAAAATAATATCGGCCCACTATTAGTAAATGGCGACACGATTAGTGATGATAAAGGCATGGCGTCGGTCCTAAATTCAACCTTTAGTAGCGCATTCACAAAAGAGAACATGACATCGATCTCAGCCCATAGGACTATTTTTCAAGTCCCTGAAGAACATAAGCTTGCGTTGACCAAAACTGATATCAGTGAAGTGCGTGCGTACCTGCAAAAAATATTCAAATAAATCTCCGGGCCCCGACAATTTATCTCCTCCCGTGTTAAGATAATGTAGTCAACAGCTAGAATTACCCATAACGTTAATGTTCAACAAGTCATTAGCACAGGTTAGTGTGCCTCTGGAGTGGAAAAATTCCAATGTTACCCCGATATTTAAAAATGGAGATAAAAAATAAGCCAGTAATTATCGTCCTATCAGCCTTACGTCTGTCCTAATTAAATTATTCGAAAAAATAATCAGGGATAAAATGATCACTTTCCTAGAAACAAATCATTTGATAGCTGATAATCAGCATGGATTTTGTAGTAATCGATCTTGCCTTACCAGCTTATTAACTTTTTTCAACGACGTTTATTCAAGTTGGGACGCCCGAGCCCCATACGACGTAATTTATCTAGACTTTCAGAAAGCGTTTGATAAAGTTCCCCACGTTAGGCTTATTTCAAAACTGCGTTCCCACGGTATAAGTGACCATCTATGTGCGTGGATTCATGACTGGCTCACCGACAGAGAACAGCGTGTAGTTCTTAATGGTGAGGCATCCGATTGGCAACCCGTAACCAAGGGCGTGCCCCAAGGTTCAGTCCTGGGGCGAACATTATTCATAATTTACATGAAAGATTTAGAGACTGATATCCTTTCAAAAGTAGCCAAATTCGCCAACGACACCAAATTAGGAGGTACGGTAACGAACAGTAAAAATTGCGAGAATATTTAATCAGACTTAAATAGGACTTGCCGACTGGAGGGAAAAATGGCAAATGTGTTTCAACGTAGATAAATGTAAAGTAATGTACATAGGTAAAAAGAATCCTAACTTTAAATATCAGCTTCAGTAACACTCTCAAAATGAGTGATCAATGTTCTGCGGCAAGTAAAAAAGCCAACATGATGTTAGGATTAATATCAAGAAACTTTGATCATAAATCACCCGAACTTATGAAGAGAATATATTTAGCATTTGTAAGACCACACCTAGAATACGCCGTTCAGTTCTGGTCACCGAATTATATCAAAGATCAAGTTTTGCTAGAAAAGATACAGCGACGAGCAACCAAACAAATTCCAGCTCTCCGTAACTTGCCATATGATGAGCGTTTAAAGCGTCTAGATATGTTTTCCTTAAAAAAAGCGAAGGGTAAGAGGGGATTTAATTGAAGTGTTCAAGCTCCTTAATAGATTCGAAAATATTGACCCAGATAGTCTATTTCAGAGAGACACCAACACAGTAACACGCAGCAACGGTATGAAATTAAAGGGAAACCGATGTAACACATTGGCGCGCAGAAGTTATTTCAATAAGCATGACCAACCTGAAGCCATATTATTATCCCCCACAGCTTAAATTACAAGTAGCGTAAGTTATCAACAGAGTAAAGAAAAAAAAAAAAAGCTTAATGTACGCAACATACAACTGATGAGTGAGGTGTGGGAACAGTAAGGTTGACAGGGTACTGGAGCGTACCCCTGTACCGAAGGTAAACGAGGATCGAGCCTCTACCTGTAACCCCTGAAATTACATCTCACCCCATCGTGAAGAGTCCAATTTAATACCAGCTTTTATAATGTTTCAAGAATCAACGACATACACTGTTTACTGACCCTTTTTCGTATGTGTCAGGCAGACTGCAGCACGACTACAGCCTAATCGCATGTTATTTTTCCCCACAGCTTAGGTCACCAGTAGCGTAAGTTAAGGGTAGTAATTTCCTCTTATTTCTCTCTTTACTGTAAACTTTCCATGTCCCTTTCTTCCTTAAAGGCACATGGTTTTCTCTTCTAACTATTTCCTGTCGGCACGTTGCCGGAGGGAGAGGTGGGTGGGAAGCAGCCTTCATCTATTCTGTCCTGTCCTACCACACGTAGTTTACTAGTAGAAGCGGTAGTAAACAGACACCCTCGCCATAGACCGACAGGTCTTCTGGTGTCTGTTCTTCCATGTATGCTCCTTCCTTTCCCCTTACTTCTCTTCCACTTCCCCCTCCCCCCTTCCCCTCCTTCACCTATTCTTTACCTTCATCATTCCTCTCCTAAACTCCTTTGCCTCGTTTTGCCATACCCCTTTTCTCCTCTTTCTCCCGCCCTACTTCTCCTCTTCCTCTTCCCTCCCACACCCTCCTTCATTCTCCATCTCCCCTCTTCTCCTTCTCCTGCCTTAATGTGACATCTTTTCTTTGACCTAACTAATAAGTCATTCATTCGCCTTCACTTTCATCTTTTTTTTTGTTTACTTGTCTTATCATTTTTCTTGTCAATCATTCTATTTTTTTATATTTTTTTTCCCCTCTCTTAAATGTTTTAGCTTCTCATTTTCACTTTTGTTTTTCTTTACTCCTCAGCCATCTTCACCAACCCTCCTTTTTCTTATTCTTTTCTTACTCCCTATCTCCGATCAAGTCTTCAGCCCCGTTCACACTGTGCCGTCTCTGGGCCACAACAACCCAGCGACTTTTCCATTTGAAAGTTGGTTCCCAAGCTCCGAGAAAGGGAGGGAGGTTTTATTGGGGTCTTGGTGTCTTGCCAACTGTCTGGGACATTCGGCCAACTAGTTGCCAGCATGTCGTGCTAACCCTCACGACTCCAAACTCCCGGCACGACGTCGGCGCAGCATTCGGCAAGTCTCAAGACCTCTTTCAAGATATGCCCGACCCTTTCACATCAACACCCAAGACCTCGTGTACCCTAGAGTCGTGGGTAGCCGTGGCCCAAAGTCGGCACAGTGTGAATTTGGTGTCTTTTATTTTACAGTAAAGGAGACAGCACAAGGACACACAAAAAAGGAAACAACAATAAAAAAAGCCCGCTACTCGCTGCTCCTGTAAAGAATCCGAAGAGGTGGCCGAAAGAGCAGTCAATTACGTGAGAAGAGGTGTCCTGATACCTTCCTCTTGAATGAGTTCAAGTCGTAGGTAGGAGGAAATATAGATGAAGGAAGATCTTTCTAGAGATTACCAGCGTGAGGGATGAAAGAGTGAAGATGCTGGTTAACTCGTGCATAAGGGATTTGGACAGTAAAGGGATGAGCTTGAGTAGAAAGTCGTGTGCGGCGGGGCCGCATGAGGGGGTAAGGCATGCAGTTAGCAAGTTCAGAAAAGCAGTCAGCGTGAAAATATCGATAGAAGATAGAAAGGAAGGGAACATGGCGGCGGAATGTGAGAAGTAAAAGACTATCAGTAAGAGGAGGAGAGCTGATGAGACGAAGAGCCTTAGACTCCACTCTCTCCAGTAGAGCTGTGTGAATGGAGCCCTCCCACATGTGAGATGCATACTATACGATACAGGCCAAGGCAGCCTGTATATGGATATACTGTGCGAAGGACAAAAACTGGCGGAGACGATACAGAATGCCCAACCTCGAGGAAGCTGATTTAGTAAGAGAGGAGATGTGAAGTTTCCGGTTAAGATTTTGAATTAAGGATAGACCGAGGATATTTAGTGTTGAAGATGGTGACAGCTGAGTGTTGTCGAAGAATAGGGGATAGGTGTTTGGAAGATTGAGTTGAGTTGATAGGTGGAGAAATTGAGTTTTTGAGGCATTGAAGGACACAAGGTTCCTTCTACCCAAATTGGAAATGATAGCAAGGTCTGAGGTTAGGCGTTCTGCAGCCTCCAGCCTGGAGTCATGTAATTCCTGTTGAGAGGGTCTTCTGTTGAAAGAAGTTGAATAATTCAGAGTGGAGTCATCAGCGTATGAGTGGATAGGACAATTTGTTATAGAAAGATCATTGATGAATAATAGGAAGAGTGGTTAATAGAACAGAGCCTTGTGGAACACCACTGTTGATAGGTTCAGGAGAAGAACAGTGACCGTCTACCACAGCAGAGATAGAACGGCCGGAGAGGAAACTGGAGATAAAGGTACAGAGAGAGGGATATAATCCGAAAGACGGCAGTTTAGAAAGCAAAGACTTGTGCCATACTCTATCGAAGGCTTTCGATATGTCTAGCGCAACTGAGAAAGTTTCACCGAAACGGCTAAGAGAGGATGACCAAGAGTTAGTTAAGAGAGCAAGAAGATCACCAGTAGAACGCCCCTTGCGGAACCCATACTGGCGATCAGATAGAAGGTTAGAAGTGGAAAGGTGCTTTTGAATCTTCCGGTTAAGGACTGATTCAAAAGCTTTAGATAGACAGGAACGTAGTCTGGGACATTCGGCCAATTAGTTGCCAGCATGTCGTGCCAACCCTCACGACTCCAGACTCCCATCATGACGCAGGCGCAGCATTCGGCAACAGTCTCAAGGCCTCTTTCAAGACATGCCCGACCCTTTCACATCAACACCCAAGACCTCGTGTACCCTAGAGTCGTGGGTAGTCGTGGCCCAGAGTCGGCACAGTGTGAACGGGGCTTTCGTCAGTTCCCTCTTCTCTTTCCTCCCGGCTTCTTCTTTCCTACCTACTTTAATGTTTTCTTCGTCCACGTCTGCCATTTTCTTTTTTCTTTTTTGTTATCCTTCGTTCCTTCCACCATTTTTTTTGTCTTCTCTTCTTCGTCCATATCATTTTTTTTTACCTCCTTTCCTTCTACCCTCTTTCTTTCCTCCTGCCTCCTTCCTTTTACCTTCTTTCACCTCCTTTCCATCTTTCTTTTATCTGCTTCCTTCTCTCCTTTCACCTCCTTTCTTCTCACCTTTTGCCTCCTCTTCTCAACCCTCTAATTTTCCCCATGACATCCTCCTCCTCCTCCTCCTCCATTCCTCACTTTTCCCCTCGTTCCCTCACCAAGCTTCCTGGACTTGCCTCTCCATCCCTCCTCTTCCACCCATCATCTTTCCTTTCATTACTCCTCCTTTGTTTCCTTTTTCATCCTGTTTTTTCTTTCTCGTGTTTCATTTTATTTTCCCATCTGGTATTTTTTCAACTAATCGCGTTTTTTTCTGCTTTCTTTTGTCGTCTCCTTTCCTCTCGCCTTTTCCCTTCCTTTCCTCTCCTCTCCTTCAGTCTTTTCCCCCTCCCTTTCCTAATGCTTCTTCTCCCTTCTTCTCATCTCCTCTTCTCCCCTCTCCTTTACTCCTCTCTCCTTTATTCACCTCTCCTCTCCTCTTCTTCTCCGCCCCTCTCATCTCTTCTACTCTTCCTTTTGTCTCCTCTCCTTTCCTCTCCTTTCGTTTTCTTTCTTCTTCAGCTCTCTTTCCAGTCGAGAGAGAGAGAGAGAGAGAGAGAGAGAGAGAGAGAGAGAGAGAGAGAGAGTGTGTGTGTGTGTGTGTGTGTGTGTGTGTGTGTGTGTGTGTGTGTGTGTGTGTGAACACGGAGAGAAGATAGGGAATATGAATACTAAGTGATTGCAGTAGTGAAGGGAGTGGATGGAGATAAAACAATATCAACAGGAAAAGAGAAAATGAATAAAATGATAAATTTAAGAGTATATTTATTTTTACTTCCTTATTTTTTTAAAGATGTGGATACGGAGAGGATAAGAAGATGGATTTTTCTAAGAAGATACATAGAAAGGAAGGCTTTTACTGTTCATTTGTTTGATTATTTTTTCAAGTATGTGGGAAACACAATATTCGTCTCAACTTATAATTTCATGTTAATGATAGACAAAGAAGTAGCCGAGAAAGAAGAATATTCATCACACAACACAAACAGAAAGGATGCTCGTGTGAATAGGCGCAGGGATGGCAACCCGAGTTACAGGAAACATTAACAATAAGCGCAGTTGAGTAGATGCAGGGAAGGGCGGGGGAGCAATATGTAAGGTAGGTATACTAGAAGCAAGAGTGCAATGAATAAGAACAGTTATGAAAGGTAGTGGAGGAAGAGCAGGGATACACACGAATGACAGGAGTCTGAATAGTCATGGGAAAAAAAGAGTAGTCCAAACAGAATCAGACAAGAGCCCAATCAGAATAAACCTTTATATATATATATAAGGAGTGGAAGGGTGTATTAGGAGAGGGAAGCGGCTGGTGAAGGCTTGGGAGAATGGACATCACAAGCAGCCCTCTGAAGTGTTATTGCCGAGGGGCCCGAGCTGACCAGGGCACGCGAGGCGGCTGGCTGGCCGGCTGTGCGGGTGTTTGGGAAATAATCTACAGATGTTCCTGACGGTGGCTCAACTCCCATTTATAGAGGGAAGCCACCATGCACTTGCATGGGACTAGTCCTCTCATTTTCTTTCTTATTTTGTGTTTTATCTATCCATCTATCTATCTATCTGTGTGTTTCTTGGGGGGAGAGAGAGAGAGAGAGAGAGAGAGAGAGAGAGAGAGACCCACATACCAGGTCAAACAAAGTTACCTGGACTGGTGATTGTGATTGTGATTTGAGTTGTCCGTATATCCCTCTTTCTCTTATTGTCCTCCTCCTCCTCCTTTGAATCCAACCAACAACTAAGATATTACTCATTGTCGTAATAACGTTAAGTTCTTTCGAATACTGGTGTCCTTATCCATTTTTATCGCCCGGTTAGTGGTAGCAGTAATGGTAGTTCTTGCCTCTTTCCTACATAATTTTCATGCAGTTTTTCCATGCTGCCTGGCTCTTTTTCCTTTCCTGCCAGCTTTGGCTGGAGGGATGGGGGGTGGGGAGGAGCCTTCGCCTCTGCTGTCCTTCATCTTCCACCTTTGATTAGAGAGTTAGTGTAGCTGTAGCTTGTCACAAACAGCCTCGTAAGGACCATCGGATCTGCTGTTGTTTGTTCTTTCTTTGTGTTCCTCCTCCTCCTCCTCCTCCTCTTCCTCTTCCTCTTCCTCTTCCTGTTCCTCCTCCTCCTCCTTCTACTACTACTACTACTACTACTACTACTACTACTGCTACTATAGTAAGACTCACCTTAATGAATTAAAGTGCGGCTGTGTCGGTGCCCCATGAGGAATAAACGGGATTACAGCGGTGCCACGTTTTTAACCCCACGTTGGTTGCCTTTCTCTCTCTCTCTCTCTCTCTCTCTCTCTCTCTCTCTCTCTCTCTCTCTCTCTCTCGTAACGTAACGCCCGAACGCCGTACGTAACGCCCGAACAACAAAAAACGACTCTCAGCCACGTCCTTCCATCCCGCCCGTGTAAATAGACACCATACACCGCAACAGACTCGTAACATTGAACCCTCCAGTACCTCTATTACCAAGCTTCAAGATAACCTAAGAGTCCTTAGTTTCAATGCGCGTAGCCTAAGAAACAAGTTTGATGAACTGCGATGTCTTGCTCTGACAGAAAACTTTGACGTAATTGCTATAACCGAAACATTTATCGACACCACTAATATTGATTTAAGTTCCGAATACAACATAGATGGCTACAGATTCTTCAACAATGATCGTGTAAACCGTAGGTGTCGCCCTTTTTGTCAAAAGCTACTTGCAACCTACTGACAAAACACCAAGAAACAGTAACGTTGAACATTTGTGCGTGCGAGTAAACATTGCAAAAGTCAATTTAAATATATCTGTCACTTACAGGCCTCCGGGGCAATCACTTGATGGCGATCTTGAAATGTACAGCGTCTTAAGGCAGTCACTTAATAACAGCGACTCACTGATATTAGGAGACTTTAACCTCCCCATATCGACTGGGCGACACTGTCGGGTACAGAAGGTGAGTCCATAGAATGATCGAATTTCTAGAGGAAAATTATCTAAGCCAAATGGTTTCTGAACCAACTCGACAAAATAACATACTTGACCTTGTTATAGCGACCCAAGATAACCTAGTCAGTAATGTCACGGTAGGAGAACACCTCGGTTCCTGCGACCATAAACTAGTGCGCGTTGACATTAGAGCTCAAACATCGGTGACTGAAAATAAAGTTAAGGTGCCCAATTTCAAAGAGCCAACTTCGTAGAAATCCGACGAAAACTAATAGATATGCAACTATCAGATGACGGCAATGCAGAGGACGCCTGGCTAAACTTTAAAATCACTTACTCACTCAGCAGGACACATTTGTACCCTTGTGCGAAGCGAATTAACACTAATAAAGTCCACCGTGGTTTAATAGCGAAATTAAACACTCAGTCAAGGAGAAAATTGTCTTACAGGTTAAAGAAAGACCAAAGCACGCCCGAAAACATTAGACTTTACAATGATGCAAGGCGACGAGTAAAAAGATTAGTGCATCAGGCAAAGCGTAGATATGAAGAAAATATTGCAGCCAACTGTAAAAATAATCCGAAATCCTTCTTCAGTTACATAAACAACAGAAAGGCGATCAGAAGTGGAATTGGACCTTTAACAAACAGCGACGGTGCACTAGTGACTGACAGCCAACACGTTGCAAACCTATTAAATAATTACTTTTCCTCGGTGTTTAATAATAACAGTCCTCCACCACCACCACCAACACCAGTACTAATGTAAATCCTGAGCATGCATTGTCTAACTTGAAATAAAACCCGATGAAGTCCTTAAAGCCCTCAAATCACTTAAAACAAATAAAAGTCCTGGACCTGATAAAGTATATCCAACTATGCTGAAAGAAACAAAGAGCTAAAAACTCTCATCCATCACAACCGTATTCAATATGTCCTTGCGACAAGGCATTGTCCCTTCAGAATGGAAAAAGGCTAACGTGACACCGATTTTTAAGAAAGGAGACAAAAAGTACCAGGTAATTACAGGCCCATTAGTCTAACTTCGGTTTGTAGGTAAGCTACTTGAGGGCATAATTAGAGACAACATTGTGAGTTACCTTGAAAGCCACTCATTAATTGGGGACTCACAACATGGCTTCCGAAACAAAAGATCCTGCCTGTCAAATCTATTAACCTTTTATAACGACCTCTTCACTGTTTATGACGTAACCAAATCACTGGACGTAGTCTATCTTGATTTCCAGAAAGCGTTTGATAAAGTCCCGCATCATAAATTACTTTACAAATTAAAGCAAATAGGTATTGACGGTCAGGTAAACCAATGGATCGCGAATTGGTTGAGCAACAGAAAACAACGAGTAGTGATTGACGGATTTAACTCAGAGTGGGCGCCGGTCACTAGTGGCGTCCCTCAGGGCTCGGTTCTTGGCCCAGTGCTCTTCATTATTTACATCAACGACGTGGATGTTGGACTCAATAACCGCATTAGTAAATTTGCAGACGACACAAAGATTGGTAACTCGGTTCTCACTGACGAAGACAGGCAAAGCCTCCAAGAGGATTTGCACAAAATTTCAGCTTGGTCGGATAGATGGGAGATGCCCTTTAACGTAGACAAGTGCCAGGTCCTTCAAGTTGGAACGAGGAATAAGAAGTTTGATTACGAACTGCGCGGCGTTAAACTCAAAAGCGTTCAATGCGTCAAGGACTTGGGGGTCAAAATCGCGTCAAACCTCAAATTCTCACAGCAATGCATCGATGCAGCAAATAAAGCGAACAGAATGTTGGGCTTCATTAAAAGAAACTTTTTATTTAAGAATAAAGATGTAATACTCCTGCTCTACAACAGTTTAGTCAGACCCCACTTGGAATATGCGGTACAGTTTTGGTCTCCCCACCATGCAAAGGATATTGCTAAATTAGAAGGTGTTCAGCGTCGGGCAACGAAAATTATCCCTTCCTTGCGCAACAAATCCTACGAAGAAAGGCTTTCTACCCTTAACATGTTCTCTCTTGAGAAACGTCGCCTCCGAGGAAAACTGATCGAATGTTTTAAAATACTTAATGGTTTCACGAATGTAGACAGATCAACATTGTTTCTGATCGATGACACTTTGCGCACGAGGAACAATGGCGTAAAACTCAGATGTAGACAAGTAAATTCAGACTGCACCAAATTTTTCTTCACCAACGTTGTAGTGCGAGAATGGAATAAGCTCCCATCATCAGTGGTCCAGTGTAACACGATTGACTCCTTCAAAAATAAGCTCGACCGTCACTTCCTTCAACTTAATATCAACTAGAGTAGAAATGCAACGTTTTGGAGTCTTCTGATTAATGTAAAATCACTTAGGTTTAAGGACAGACCACCAAGTCTGGACCATGGGGTCTGTGTGGTCTGATTTTCTATGTAAATCTATGTAAATCTCTCTCTCTCTCTCTCTCTCTCTCTCTCTCTCTCTCTCTCTCTCTCTCTCTCTCTCTCTCTCTCTCTCTCTCTCACGTGGCGTTAACGCCAAGAGGATTTTAATGTATTTTTTTCTTACTTATGTCAGCTTATTTTAACGTATATTTCTCCACGATATAATCTAAGTATAATTGTGAAACTACTTACACATCTCAAAACGAAAGGGAAACTCAATAATAAGTATAGCATTATTTTAGCAACACTAAAAATTTAATATGAATGCCACGTTTCTTTATATGCTTATAAACATCTTATCCATAATAAGTTAAATGTTCTTTCATACGTTATAATACTAAGGTTAAATGTGTATGCATATTGCTGATCATATTTGCCATGGTTTTACTTATATTAGAACATTTCTACATCGCAGGCAAGGAGACGCGGCAATGCTGTACAAGGGGACCCCCTACGCTGAACCCCCCCATAACCGCACGTTTAGCCCAGTCAAACTATACTACTACTACTACTACTACTTATTTAACTTGCTTCTACTGCTGTACTACTACTACTACTACTACTACTACTACTACTTTATTTTTCTTTTTTATAAATACGGCCTCCATCCATTAGAGTTGCGTTGTGAGAGGTATCTTTCCTCACAATCTATCACAAAGCAATTCATTGGTCCCAGCCCACTAATGACTGTGGCCGACACCATCTCTATTTAGTATTACAAACATTAAACATAGTGTTCTTAAGCTAACCGAGCTTGTGGTTGATACGACTATCAACCACCGTCGCCTCAAAGTCCAGGGCAGCAATGTGGGTGGTTTTGGGTGCAGGTGACCTGGTTCCTTTCAGGCAGACCAAGGCTGACCTCAGAAGGGAGAAGGACAGCCTGCATCTCATCCAGGCCACCACACTGCTTCTCGGCTGCTGTTTCTTATCCGCTAGTGTTTCGGCGAGTCTTGCGTAGAAGCTCTGCGCCCTTGGTCCCATCCCCCCCGACGTCGTGAATACTAACGGGGTGAAGGAGCCCTGGTCCACATGTATTATTTCTTCATACGCTCTGTTTTTCTCTTATTCATTTCTTCTGTGGGGTGCATCGAGGGTCAGGTCTCTGTGGCAATGGGCCATGGGATCCAAGATCCTTATGTCAAAATACGCCCTTTGTCCACAAGTCCAAAACCCTCTGGCGCTAACATCCACTCGTGCTTCTCTCGAATCATTAGCGGTGCGTCTGGCGAGGTGCACGCCTTGCAGAAGAAGCAACATGGGCTCCACGGTCACGTCGTGACAGACTTCTTTCAGCATCTGAGCTGTTACGTCTCTCACTTCGTCATGTCATGTCTTGCATGTCATGGCATGGTTTTGGTTGAAGGGTGAGCCACAGTTACACATGTTTGGGAGCCCACCCAATGGCCAACCATACCTCAGGGCAATGTCATCTGTGAATTCTTTTTTGATGAAACCTTCTGTCCTGATAGGTAGTGTGGTAAGCCAGTTCGAAGCGCCCACTTCCTGTGCTATATCCGTCCTCCTATTTGTGTCTTCCGGGAGTTCTCTCATTAGGTCACTCAGACTGTCTCTCTGTTTTCCTTTTCGGTTCTTGGAGATTTCATTCCTTAATGACATAATTTCTTGAGGGTTGTCTTTTCCCCTTTTGTTTTGGTCGCTAATGTATCCAGTCAAAGAGGCTGTGATTCGAAGTGAGTTCTCGAATTCAGACTATGCCAGATTTTGCGGGTTTGTGATGCCGAGCCCACCCATTCTTGGCGGCAACTCCATCAACCTTCGCTCCTGCTGCTATTGCAGGTATAGAGGTGTTTTTGATAGCATCTTCCAGAAGTTTAAGTAACGGAGCAACATCAGGAACTGCCCTCATGAGGTAGTTCCATTTATGCTTGACACCGTACGTAAATGCTGTGTAGGCTGCCTGTGGTTCTGTTTTGGCGATCTCGCTTAGCCTCTGCAATGGGCAACTTGCGGGGAGGCGGTGGCTGAATGGATAGCGTGACGGCCCGCGTTCAGGAGGACGCGAGTTCAATCCCCAACCGGTGCCACCAAGCTGGGATTTTTCAGCCGCCGCAGAGTGGCGTAAAACGACCAACATGCTGTCCAGAAGACCACCTATAAACCAGGACTCTAGATTCTAGGATTAAAGATGAGCTCCGGGAGGGCAGCATGAACCAATGCAAGGTGGCGCCACTATAAACACTCGCCTGCGCCAGAACGGGCTGAGCCAACCATCAGGCCCCACCGGGATGAAGCCTTGGACCGACCATCAGGAGTTCAGGATCCACCGGGAAGAAGCCTACCGGCGCAATAGGCCATGACGTAAAAAAAAGAAAAAAAAGCACATGTCACCAGATGTCTCTACTGGCAGTCGACCACCCGAGATTTTCCCTGAAAATATCTCTTAATTACCGTAAATCCATTGCGTTCTTTCTTGGCAAACTATAAATACACATCAATACAGAAACTGATAGTTTGTATAAAAAATTTAGTGGATAGGTTTCTTTCTCTACACAAGACGAAAATAATGACGATGTGACGGTACTTGACAACTCGGGTGGAAAAAACGCGTCCTCGCATGAAAGTTATGCAAATTTAAGCAGAAAAAGGCTTCGAAAATATTTCTGCTTGCATTGCTGCATTTCCTGAGTACCTGCACTGGGTGTGTCCGTGTCTCTTTCGATGAAAATTTGTCCCCGTGGTGTCGCGCTTCATCGTTATCCTCCCTGCTCTGATCCCTGCCCAGGGGATTTTGGCACCTATCGCTCTTCTTACAGTTCGCACAGCGTCTTTTCTCCTTAACACATGCACAATTTATACATCTGTGATCTTCTTTTGTACAAACGCAGCATCTTCTTTGGTTTGGAGGGTCAGGCATTTATAAAATTATAGATATTGATATTAATGACAGCAGGAATAATGGTAGTACATGTAATAATAATGACTGATTATTGATTATGATTGAAAGTAGTAATGATATATGGGGAGGCGGTGGCTGAGTCGGCAGAGTAACGGCCCCGTGTTCAGGAGGACGCGAGTTCAATCCCCGCCCGGTGCCACCAAGCTGGGATTTTTCAGCCGCCGCCGAGTGGCTTAAAACTACCCACATGCTGTCCAGAAGACCACCTATCAACCCGGACTCTAGATTCTAGGATCAAAGATGAGCTCCGGGAGGGCAGCATGAACCAATGCAAGATGGCGCCACTATAAACACTCACCTGCGCCAGAACGGGCTGGGCCGACCATCAGGACCCACCGGAAAGAAGCCTTGGACCGACCATCAGGATCCACCGGGAAGAAGCCTACCGGCGTAATAGGCCCGCAATGTAAAAAAAAAAAAAAAAAAAAAAATACCGTAGAATGACACTATTATTAATATTCCTTTTAATTTAGCGATATTGATAGTTATATAGGTAGGTTTATAATCAATACAATAGGCTGCCACATTGTTTTCAAAGGGTGTGAGAGAGAGAGAGAGAGAGAGAGAGAGAGAGAGAGAGAGAGAGAGAGAGAGAGAGAGAGAGAGAGAGAGAGAGAGAGAGAGTTGGGATGGAGATATTATCAGTGCGGTGTGGAGAAATTCGTTAGTGTCACCATGGCATCGAGGTTACAGAGGTTAGCGTAACCAGGGGGCGGTTGGTGCGGTGTGGGGAGCGAGGGGGCCGGGGGTAGGGGCGTAGAGTGTGAAGAGAGACCACTACAAATACTACACATACTACTACTACTACAAATACTACAACTACTACTACTACTACTACTACTATTACTACTACTACTACTACTACTACTACTACTACTACTACTGCTGCTGCTGCAGTGCATTGAGGAGGACGAGGGGAAGGTGAGGAAAGTGTTTAATCAGTGCGAATGAACTTTTAGGTCATGCGTCAGACACACTTTTGGTTTAGAATATTCATTTTTAACAATCGCTTACTGATATTGTAGCTCCATACCAATAATCACGCGGGATTAGTTCGTTTTGTACAGGTAGTGGCTGTTATGATCTCTGCAACATAATAAGACAAAGGGTGGCGTCCCGTTGTGAAGTGTTGGGCTTATGTGTTTGTGTTCGCACCGAGCCTCACGATTGTCATCGCTATAGTTGACAGTAAAATCTGACACAATGGACGAATGATTATTGTGGACCGATAATTATTTACTCGTCGGCGGGTGTTTGCCGTAACATGGCGATTCCGTTTGTTCATCAGAACAAGCTGCAGGAAGGCCTACCACGCCTGCCAACCTTACCGATGCGGCAAGGTCTCTAGTAGCATGGTTCCTAATTAGGTGTGTGTGTGGGGGGGGGGGGGGGGGGCATAAAAAGTATTAATCTTTATATAAAACGTTATAACACGTAATCCAGGGAGAGAGAGAGAGAGAGAGAGAGAGAGAGAGAGAGAGAGAGAGAGAGAGAGAGGGGGGGGGGGGTACCAGTGTCTGTGACAAATATTTCGCGGAAAAAAGCAAATGTTTGAGAATAGGGGAGGCGGTGGTTGAGTTGATGGCGTGCCTGCGCCGTATCCAGGAGGACGCAAGTTCGCGTCACACCCACCGCCACATGCTGGGATTTTTCAATCTCCGCCGAGTGGCCTAAACCTACCTACATGCTATCCTGATGACCACCTATCAACCCGGACTCTAGATTCTTTCTTTATGTAGAGTATCAAGGATGAGCTCCGTGAGGCAGCATGAGCCAAGCAAGATGGCGCCACTATAAACACTTGCCTGCACCAGAACGGGCTGGGACCGACCATTAAGCCCCATCAAGAAAGCTTACCGAGGCCATAGGCCAAAACTTGAAAAAACAGAAGTTCTAAGATTTATCATATCCTGTTTGCTTATTTTGCAATTTTGATATTTCTCTTCCTCCTCATGTTTTATGATTGTAAAAGCCTAAGCCTGCCGTTTCTAATCACTTCATTTTTAGTTATATTCTGTCCTTGCTCCATTTTCTGATTTTTATTTTTTATTTATAATTCTCGCCTTTCCTCCCTGCTTTCCCCCGTCCTCATTTTGACTTTATTCTTCATCTCTCCTATTCGGCCTCTTCACCTCCCTTTGAATATATTCTTCCCCCTCCTCCTCCTCCTCCTCCTGAAGCATCACAATATGACCTCCATTGACATTCACTTTATCAGACTGCCGTAGTCAAAATGAGAATGTAGAAGAAAAACGATGAACAAATAGTAAAGAAAACGTATAACCCTTAAGTATTTCGTGTAGTTTTTAAGGCACCGCGTGAGTAGCGGTCGCCTGAAGTATTGTTACCTGAAGTTGAGTCGTCTCCTTCCTCCTTCTGAGGGTTTTCTTCCTCAATTTTATTTTCCCTCGCGCTCACGAACCAATGCTTACCCACCTCAGACCTCAATGGCTCCTTTACGACGGTCAATTATCTAGTCACGCACTGTGCAAAGGTAGTCACCGACGCGTGGTGCTGGTTGTGCTGGGGGGTAGCTGGGGTGGTGGGGGTTGGGGGGTGATCATGGTAGTGGTGGGGATGTTGTTGGTAGTGGCGGTGGTGGTGGTGAAAGTGGAGGTGATAATGTTAGTGGAGGTGTTGGTATAATATAACGTTGCTGTTGTTGGTGTTGATGGTAGGTTTATATGAATGTGGTAATGGATGAAGGTGCTACAAATTATTGAAGTGAACGTTTTCTCGACAAAGCTGATATATGAGGAGAAGAGGGATGAACGAAAAAATGGGAAAAGGAAAATAACGAAAACTAAACGTAAAGGAAGAATCAGGACATACGACAACATGTAGTAATATAAAGTGATCAAGCAGTAAAGATGATTACGGTAAGAAGAAAAAGAAGAAAAAAGAAAAAGGAGGAATATACTGACAAACTCGATGCACAACAAAAACAACAAAAACAAATACACCACACGTTCACAATGGTGGACGGCATCATCAGTGGAAAGAGGAACAAGGGGAGGAGAAGGAGCTGAAAGAGTTGGATGAAGAGGAGAAGGAGGAGGAGGAGGAGGAACACAAAGACAGGAATCTAAAGGTAGCAGGTAATGGAAAGTGTGAGTGCTGATAACGAGGCTTCCTGCTTTAATATTCTTCACTCCGGAAAGAGTCTTGAGTGCTGTTAGGAGAGTAGCGCCAGCACGGGAGGAGGAGGAGGTTAAGACATATGAGAGAAAGGTATGAAATAAAGAAGGCAACATAATATTATAAAAAGAAAAGATAAGCAAAGGAAGTCGGAGATAAAATTCATGAAAAATACCAAAACGACACAATATGTATAGGAAAAGAAAAACGGAGGAAAAAGAAAACAAAGAAAAAATATGAAATAGAAAAAGGAAAAGGCAGAGAGAAAATTGAGGAGAACGATGAGAATTAGTCAAGGAAAAGGGAATCAGGCGCACCGGAGGAGATGAAAAATATATTAAGGCGCATGAAGAAAAACAAGTTATAATTGGAAGTAAACAACCGGCTAGGTTTGTGCCTTTACCGTGTACCAGCAACGGGCCAAATTTTTGCCGTGATAGAAACCCCCAAAATAGATGATGCATAAACTGATCACAAATGCCTACGTGCCTACGTTGCCTATGTGCGCAACGACATCACTTGCTCTCGTGCCCACAACTTTGATTCTTCAGAATTTTCCACCATCTGGCTAAGACTTCATTGTCATTCTATCACTTAATACATTTGTGCTGTTTATCTCTCACATAACTCTACTAACTATGTAAAATTCTTTGACTACTTGAACTCTAAAGTGGAGCACATCTTGACCCACTCTCCCTTCGCTGAAATCTCCATCTTGGGAGATTTCAATGTTCACCACCAGCTTTAGCTTTCATCCTCTTTCACTGACCAGCCTGGTGAACAAGCCTACAACTTTACTATCCTCATCGATCTAGAGCAGTTGGGCCAGCACCCTACACGTATTCCCGACCGTCTTGGAGACAGGTCCAACATTCTAGACCTCTTCCCTACCTCAAACCCTTCTGCTTACTCTTTCAAACTGTTCTCTCCGTTGGGCTCCTCCGATCACAACCTTATTTCTGTATCCTGTCCTATCGCTCCTGTACACCCTCTGGACCCACCGAAGAGGCGATGCTTCTGGTATTTTGCTTCAGCTCGGTGGGACGATCTGACGATGTACTTTTCCGATTTCCCGTGGAATGATTACTGCTTCCAGGAGAGAGAGGCTCTGTGTTTGATCAGCGCATCACAGAGGTCTCTGGAATGGAGGCATACATTCCACGTACTTTATCTACTCCTCACGCTAAAAAGCCTTGGTTTAATCACGCTTGTTCTCGTGCTGTCGATGATATAGAGGCAGCTCACAAAAAGGTACCAAAGCCTTCGAACCAATTCTAATCATGAACTTTACATTTCTGCCCGGAATCGTGCCAAATCTATTCTCCGACTAACCAAAAACTCTTTCATCAATAGAAAATGCCAAAACCTTGCTTTCTCTAACTCTTCCCGTGACTTCTGGCATCTAGCCAAAAACATCTCCTCCATCTTCACTTCTTCATCTTTCCCTCCACTCCTCAGTCCTGAGGGCAACACTGCCGTCTCATCTATCTCTAAAGCTGAACTCTTCTCTCAAACCTTTTCTAAAAACTCCACTCTAGACGATTCTGGGCATATTCCTCCTACTAATCCCCCCTCTGACTCTTTTATGCCTGTTATAAAGATTCTTCAAAATGGTGTTTTCTATGCCCTCTCTGGCCTCAATCCTCAGAAGGCTTATGGACCTGATGGAGTGCCTCCTATTGTCCTTAAAATCTGTACCTCCGTGCTGTCACCCTGCCTGGTCAAACTCTTTCGCATCTGCCTGTCAACATCTACCTTTCCTTCCTGCTGGAATTATGCCTTCATACAGCCTGTGCCTAAGAAGGGTGACCATTCCAATCCCTCAAACTACCGTCCTATAGCTTTATTTTCTTGTCTATCTAAAGCTTTTGAATTAATCCTTAACCGGAAGATTCAAAAACACCTTTCCACTTCTGACCTTCTATCTGATCGCCAGTATGGGTTCCGCAAGGGGCGCTCTACTGGTGATCTCCTTGCCTTCCTAACTGACTCCTGGTCATCCTCTCTTAGCCGTTTCGGTGAAACCTTTGCTCTTGCGCTGGACATATCAAAAGCTTTTGATAGGGTCTGGCACAAATCTTTGCTTTCCAAACTACCCTCCTACGGTTTCTATCCTTCTCTCTGTACCTTTATCTCCAGTTTCCTTTCTGACCGTTCTATTTCTGCTGTGGTAGACGGTCACTGTTCTTCCCCTAAACCTATTAACAGTGGCGTCCCATAGGGTTCTGTCCTATCTCCCACTCTCTGTTGTTCATTGATGATCTTCTTTCCAAAACGAACTGTCTATCCATTCTTACGCCGATGACTCCACTCTGCATTACTCAACTTCTTTTAAAAGAAGACCCACCCTACAGGAACTTAACGATTCAAGGCTGGAGGCTGCAGAACGCTTAGCCTCAGACCTTACTATTATTTCCGATTGGGGCAAGAGGAACCTGGTGTCCTTCAACGCCTCAAAAACACAGTTTCTCCACCTATCCACTCGACACAATCTTCCAAACAACTATCCCCTATTCTTTGACAACACTCAGCTATCACCTTCTTCAACACTAAACATCCTCGGTCTATCCTGAACTCGAAATCTCAACTGGAAACTTCATATCTCATCTCTTACTAAATCAGCTTCCTCGAGGTGGGGGGGCTCCACTCACACAGCTCTCCTGGACAGAGTGGAGTCAAAGGCTCTTCGTCTCATCAGCTCTCCTCCTCATACTGATAGTCTTCTACTTCTCAAATTCCGCCGCCATATTGCCTCTATCTTCTATCGATATTTTCATGCTGACTGCTCTTCTGAACTTGCTAACTGCATGCCTCCCCTCCTGCCGCGGCCCCACTGCACACGACTTTCTAATCATGCTCATCCCTATACTGTCCAAACCCCTTATGCAAAAGTCATCCAGCATCTTCACTCTTTCATCCTTGACGCTGGTAAACTCTGGAACAATCTTCCTTCATCTGTATTTCCTCCTGCCTACGACTTGAACTCTTTCAAAGGAGGGTATCAGGACATCTTTCCTCCCGAAATTGACCTCTCTTTTTGGACACTCCTTTGACCTCTATTCAGGAGCAGTAAATAGCGGGCCATTTTTTTAATATTTTTCTTTACGCCCTTGAACTGTCTCCTTAGCTGTAAAAAAAAAGAAAAAAAAGCGTTGATATATATTATGCAATGGTTTGCGTGAGTAATGTTTTTTTCTCATTAATTCACTTAGAGGCGACTTTAAGAAACATGATCTCCACAGCTACCGGGATAATGAGCCAAGGACGGACTACTCGGGACTATTATCAACCCACCTGTGTTTGCGGCTGCTCGTCATCGCTTATTGACCAAGAGCTCCAGGCGTGTTGTACTTTAATATCTTTCCTTCAATAAAGTCGTCTCTGTACATAATTTGAGAGAGAGTGTGTGTGTGTGTGTGTGTGTGTGTGTGTGTGTGTGTTATGTATCATGTATTCTTTCTTTCTTTTCTCTGTTTCTCCGCGGTGTTTTTATCCCCTGTTCTCTGTTTGTAAGTCTCGTATTTCTGTCTTTTTCTTCACTGCGTCTTTGTCTCCTACACCTTGTTTGTTTCTTGGTGCGCGTGTTTCTTATGCCAGTGCGTCTTACTGCTCCGCTGATTCTCTCTCTCTCTCTCTCTCTCTCTCTCTCTCTCTCCTTATCTTCCCTTCTCTTCTCTCCTGCTGTCCTTCCTCTCTCTCTCACTCCCTTCCTCCCCTCTCTCCCTCTCTCTTTATCCTTCCCCGATCCAACAACTTTTAATCACCTTTTAACTTTAGAACTTCTTTTTCATGGGAGGGGAACGCTGCAGAGGAGGAGGGCTTCCAACTTAATATTAAACAAATACTCACCAGACTGGCGCTCCCTCACTCCTTTCTTTATTTATTTTTTGTTATTAGTATCATTTTCATACATGTTATTCCTATTTTTAATTTTTTTTCCCCTGTCATGTATGTAAGGTCAGTCGCATATATCTCCTCTATCGGTTTCCCTCTTTACCCTTCACACATTTTTTTTTTCGTTTTGTTATTGTTATATTTATGAATTCGCTCTACCTGCTTTCCTTTTTTTTTAGTATTGACTTATTTCTTTCTTTTATTTATCTTGGTCCTTAATATTTTTCAACATGAATTTTTTTTTTTTCAGCTTTCCTCTCCCTGTATATTTCGGTCCGTCCTTTCGTTTGCTTGTGTTGCCGTGTGTGTGTGTGTGTGTGTGTGTGTGTGTGTGTATCTGTGTATCTGTTTGTCTGTCTGTCTGCCTGCCTGCCGGTGATTAGTGTAGGAGGATTTTGGGTAAAGGAAGTGGTGGTGGTGGTGGTGGTGGCGGTGGTGGTAGTGGTGATGGAGAATGGTGATCACTGTTGCCGTTGTTAGGGTTTGGTAATGGGGCTGCTGGTGATGCGTTAATGGGTGCAGTGAAAGAATGGGTAAGGGATGTGAGAGAGAAGATCGGGAGTAGGTAGTGAGTTGCTGGTGATAGTAATGGTGGTGATGATGATGACAATGATGATGATGTGAAGGGAGTGGTGGTAATGGATTGTTATTTCTCTCTCTCTCTCTCTCTCATTTTAGTGTGTTCTTTTTTTCATCTGACACTTTCTCCCTTTTGAGAAAAGGGAGAAAAATGAGAAAAAAATCACCCCTCACACAAACTATTTCATAATATATATCAACGCATTTGTGATCAGATTATGTATCATCTATTTTGGGGGGTTTCCATCATGGCACAAATTTGGCCCATCGCTGGTACCGGGTTGATTTCCAGAAAACGTTTGATAAAGTTCCACATCATAAATTACTTTATAAATTAAAGCAACTAGGTATTGACGGTCAAGTACATCAATGGATCGCGAATTGGTTGAGCAACAGACAACAAAGATTGGTGATCGACGGATTTAGCTCAGAGTGGGCGTCAGTCGCTAGTGGCGTCCCTCAGGGCTCGGTGTTTGGCCCAGTGCTCTTCATTATTTACATCAACGATGTGGATGTTGAAGTCAATAATCTCATTAGTAAATTTGCAGACAACACAAAGACTGGTAACTCGGTTCTCACTGACAAAGACAGGCAAAGCCTCCAAGAGGATTTGCATGAAATTTCAGCTTGGTCTGATAGATGGGAGGTGCCCTTTAATGTAGATAATTGCCAGGTCCTTCAAGTTGGAACAATAAATAAGAAGTTCGATTACGAAATGCGCGGCGTCAAACTCAACAGCGTTCAGTGTGTCAAGGACCTGGGTGTCAAAATCGCATCGAACTTCAAATTCTTACAGCAATGCATCGATGCAGCAAATAAAGTTAACAGTATGTTGGGCTTCATTAAAATAAACTTTTTATACAAAAATAAAGAAGTAATACTTCCGCTCTACAATAGTTTCGTTAGACCCCACTTGGAATGTGCGGTACAGTTTTGGTCTCCCCACCATGCAAAGGACATTGCTAAATTAGAAGGTGTTCAACGTCAGGCAACAATAATGATCGCTTCCTTGCGCAACAAACCCTCCGACGAGAGGCTTTCCACCGGAAACATGGTATCTCTGGAGAAACGTCGCTACCGAGGAAAACTGATCGAATGTTTTAAAATACTTAATGGATTTACGAATATGGACAAATCAAAATTGTTTATGATCGATGACACTTTGCGAACGAGAAATAATGGGACAAATCTTAAATGTAGACAAGTAAATTCAGACTCCACCAAATTTTTCTTCACCAGCGTTGTAGTGCGAGAAGGGAATAAGCTCCCGCCTTCAGTGGTTCAGTGTAACACGACTGACTCCTTTAAAAAACAAGCTCGACCGACACTTCCTTGAACTTAATATTACCTAGAGTAGAAATGCAAAGTGTTGGAGCTATCTGAGTAATGTAGAATCACTTAGGTTTAAGGGCAGATCACCTGGTCTGGATCATGGGGTCTGTGTGGTCTGATTTCCTATGTAAATATACTCTCTCTCTCTCTCTCTCTCTCTCTTTCATCGTTTCTATGAGTATCTTTCAGTGTATTCCCTTCTTCATCATCCTGCTGTCCAGAAGGCCACCTATCAACCCGGGCTCTAGATTCTAGGATTAAAAATGAGCTCCGGGAGGGCAGCATGAGGCAATGCAAGATGGCGCCACTATAAACACTCGCCTGCGCCAAAACGGGCTGGGCCGACCATCAGGCCCCACCGGGAAGAAGCCTTGGACCGACCATCAGGAATTCAGGATCCACCGGGAAGCAGCCTACCGGCGCAATAGGCCACGACGTAAAAAAAAAAAAAAAAAAAAAAAAAAAAATCGTTGTCATTATGCTCTCCTCTCCCTCCTCCTTCTTTAACGCCACTTTCAATCTTAATTTGTTATTCTCCTCCTTCTTATTTTTCTCTCCAATTCCTCCTTTTTTTCCTCTACGTCTTCATCAGCATCTATTTATAATCTCCTTCCTCGCAGTTTCTTTGCTCCCTTTCAGAAATGTAATATTTTCGAGGTGTCCTTCTGTTTCTTTTTCCTCTTCCTCTCTTATTCCTTCCTTAGATCACAGTTTGTCCTATATATTTTCCTTTATTTTTCCTGCTCATGTACTGTCCTACATTTTTCTTCTCCCTTACCTCTCCTCCTCCTTTCTTTTTCTCTTCCTCCTCTTCCTCTTCCACGAGATACCTGTCAGCTCTCAAGATAGGAGGAAAAAATGTATGGTTTTCTTTTCTTTGTTCTGCTTTCATCTCCTCGTCAGCTTCCTCTTCCATCATCCTCTGTTCGGTTCTCTTTCACAACCAGTCTTCAAACTCTATCTTCTTCCTTACTTTCTTGTGGTTCTGTTCCTTTTCCGCCCATGTTATCTCTCTCCTAATCTTCCTCATCCTCCTCTTCTTCTTTCTTCTTCTTCTTCTTTATACTTTCGTCTCTCCCCAAAGTCTCGCTTCGAATGGCCAGGTCTCCTCCATCTCCTCCTCCTCCTCCCCCTCCTCCTCCTTTTCCTCCTCCTCCTCCTTCTTCTTATTATTATTTTTCTTTCTTTTTCTTCTTCTTTTTCTTTTTTCTTTTTCTACTTCTCCTCCTCCTCCTCCTCCTCCTCCTCCTCCTCCTCCTCCTCCTCCTCCTCCTCATCATCATCATCATCATCTCTTCCTCAGAAAAGAAAAGAATTAGCATCAGTAAATTGGAACCATTTGCTCAATACGGTCAGCGTTCAAGAAATGTATGACCGTTTCACTGCATAAATCTCAGCGAGCGTAAATAAATTCATCCCACATAAGCCACGAAGGACAGAGAACCACAAGCCGTTGTGGATGACTAAATCCCTACGGATAATCATCGTCGAAAAAAGAAAACTGTGTAAGAAATATAAACTGGCACACAATTCACAGGATTCTACTAATTATATCAACATCAAGAGAGAGAGCGAAAAGAAAATCAGAAAACAGAAACGCGAGTATGAGATGAAAATATCACTTGAGGCTAAGACAAATCCTATATTATTTTTCAGTTACATGAGAAAAAAAACTTTTAAAAATAATATCGGCCCACTATTACAAAATGGCGACACAGTTAGCGATGATAAAGGCCTGGCGTCGGTCCTCAACTCAACTTTCAGTAGCGTATTCACAAAAAGAGAACATGACATCGATCCCCACCCCGAGGAATATTTTCCAAGGCCCCGAAGAGCATAAGGTTACGTTGACCGAAATTGATATCAGTGAAGTGCGTGCGTACCTGCAAAAAAACAGATCCAAATAAATCTCCGGGTCCCGACAATTTATCTCCTTACGTATTAAGAGAGTGTAGCCAACAGCTAGAATTACCTATAACGTTAATGTTCAACAGGTCATTACCACAGGCAAGCGTGCCTCTTGCGTGGAAAAGAGCCAATGTTACCCCGATCTTTAAAAAAAAGGATATTAAAAACAATCCAGTAATTATCGTCCTATCAGCCTTACGTCTGTCCAAATTAAACAATTCGAAAAAAAATAATCAGGGATAAAGTGATCACGTTCCTCGAAATAAATGATTTGATAACTGATAATCAGCAGGGATTTCGTAGTAACCGATCTTGCATCACCAACTTATTAACTTTATTCAATGACGTATACTCCAGCTGGGACGCCCGAACCCCATAAGACATAATTTACCAAGAATTTCAGAAAGCGTTCGAAAAAGTTCCCCACGTTAGGCTTATTTCAAAACTGCTTTCCCACGATATAAGTGACCATCTGTGGGCGTGGATTCATGACTGGCTCACAGATAGACAACAGCGTGTAGTTCTCAATGGTGAAGCATCCGATTGGCAACGCGTAACCAGTGGCGTGCCACAAGGATCGGTCCTTGGGCCAACACTATTCATTATTTACGTGAACGATTTTAGAGACTGATATCCTATCAAAAGTAGCCAAATTCGCCGACGACACCAAATTAGTAGGTACGGTAACGGACAGTAAAAATTGCGAGGATATTCAATCAGATTTAACAAGACTTGCCGATTGGAGCGACAAGTGGCAAATGTGTTTCAACTTAATAAATGTAAAGTAATGCACATAGGTGAAAAGAACCCTAACTTTATATATCATATTCAAGGACATGAGCTCAGCGAGGTAAAACAATAAAAAGATCTAGGTGTCATTATCAGTAACACTCTTAAAATGCGCGATCAATGTACAGCGGCGAGTAAAAAAGCCTATACGATGTTAGGACTAATCTCAAGAAACTTTGATTATAAATCACATGAACTTATGAAGATATTATATTCAGCATTTGTAAGACGACATCTAGAATACGCCGTCCAGTTCTGGTCACCGAATTATATCAAAGCTCAGCGAAGAGCGAAGGGTAAGAGGGGACTTAATCGAAGTGTTCAAAATCCTTAATAGATTCGAAAACAGGCTTATAGAAATGGTGAAGGATTCGTTCCTCACTCAAGTTGTAACTCTACCGACAAGAGAAAACAATCTGCTGTCTCTGGTATTAGTAAGCGACCCCGACCTCATTTCGACTGTGAAGTTAGTAAGAAACGTTATGGTTGCGATCACCACTTAATCGGTTTTAATGTCAACATAAGTCACAAACTATTAGAAAATCCCTACGTGATACCAGATTACAAAAAAATCAAATTTCAACTTAGCCCGTGAGCTGCTTCCCCCTGCGACCTGGGATCAATTTAACCTCACCGACAATACAATCGACAACGCTCGGAACGTCTTCAAAGATAAGCTTCTGGAGATAGAGAAGGCTACAGTGCCTACGAAATCCAGGCGAGTAAATGGTGCCGTAGATCCACCGTGGATGGTCAGAGAAATAAAAAGGGCAGTAAACTTAAGAAAAAGGAATTATAACCTAATGAAAGAGTACGCATCTCACGTGTGGGGGGGCTCCACTCACAGAGCTCGTATGCATCTCACCTATGGGGGGGCTCCACTCACACAGCTCTTCTGGACAGAGTGGAGTCTAAGGCTCTTCGTCTCATCAGCTCTCCTCTTACTGATAGTCTTCTACCTCTTAAATTCCGTCCCGATGTTGCCTCTCTTTCTATCTTCTATCGATATTTTCACGCTGACTGCTCTTCTGAACTTGCTAACTGCATGCCTCCCCCCCTCCTGCGGCCTCTCCTCACACGACTTTCTGATCAAGCTCATCCCTATACTGTCCAAACCCCTTATGCAAGAGTTAACCAGCATCTTCACTCTTTCATCCCTCACGCTGGTAAACTTTGGAACGATCTTCCCTCATCTGTATTTCCTCCTGCCTACGACTTGAACTCTTTTAAGAGGAGGGTATCAGGACACCTCTCCTCCCGAAAGTGATTTCTCTCTTCGGCCACTCTACTCTATTCAGGAGCAGTAAGTAGCGTTTTTTTTTCCTTTTTTTTTTTTTGTTTGTTTGTTTTTTACGCCCTTGCACTGTCTCGTCTGCTGTAAAAAAAAAAAAAAAAAAAGCCCGTACACAGTACCACAACAGCCATAGAGCTCGTTGTACTTTTATTCGGAGTAGTAAACGAAACTACGAAAAACAAATAGCGCGCGAAATCAATACCAACTCCAAAACTTCTTCACATACATCAGATCGAAAAAGAAAGTAAAATCCAATATTGGTCCCCTGACAGACGAGACCGGATCTGTAACCCATGACAGTAAGCAGATGGCCAGAATCCTCAACAGTAACTTCGCAAACGTATTCACAATCGAGGACATTGAAACCATTCATGAGGGCCCTGACCACCAGAGGGGGATCACGCCCCTGGATATTGACTCAATATGCGACAAGAAGTGAAAAAGTACTTGGACAAACTCGACACGAACAAGTCAATGGGACCCGACAACTTGTCCCCGCGGTTATTGAAAGAGCTTAAACAGTCAATACTTCAAGCACTCACTAACATGTTTAACCGGTCAATACGACTGAACAAGATCCCAGAAGACTGGAAGATGGCTAAAGTAACATCGATTTTCAAAAAAAAGGAGACAAAAGCGTTGTATTAAACTACAGGCCCATAAGTTTGACATTAGTGGCAGACAAAATACTCGAGATTATTAGAGACACATTTGTTAAGTTTCTAGAAGACAATAATATAATCTCCGACACCCAGCATTGCTTCAGAAACAAGCGCTCCTGCTTAACGAATCAATTAAAATTCTTCCAAAGTATATATATAAGAACTGGGATGACCACATCCCCAGGGATGTTATATACCTGGACTTTCAGAAAGCCTTCGAAAAGGTACCGCACGAGCAACTCCTTAAGAAACTGCACTCGGCGGACATTGGAGCCAATTTGATCGCGTGCATAAGACATTGGCTCACCGACCAAAAACAACGAGTGTTACTCAACGGACAGCTTTCCGATTGGCTTCCAGTCACTAGTGGAGTGTCTCAAGGGTCAGTGCTGGGACCCATTCTCTTTATCATATATATCAACAACCTAGAATCAGGACTGAAATCCACACTATCGAAATTTGCTGATACCAAGGTGGGTGGAAAGGCCCTCACAAAGACCAACTGCGAAATCATTCAGAAAGACCTCAATCACATTATCGAATGGTCGGAAAAATGGCAAATGTCCTTTAATGTTAACAAATGCAAAGTCATGCACATTGGGTCCATAAATAGTAATCACACATACATCATGAATGGGAAACCTCTGCAGGCGATGCAGGAGGAAAAAGATCTTGGAGTCACTATCAGCAGTGACCTGAAACACGCGAATCGCTGTACAGAAGCATATAACAAAGCCAACACTATGTTCCAGTTCATAGCGAGGAACTTCCAGTGTAAAACGCTAGACTTGATGCTATCCTTGTACGATTCCACGGTAAGACCGCATCTCGAGTATGCAGTACAGTTCTGGTCTCGTAATTACAGAAAGGACATTGATTTACTGGAAAGGATTCAACGACGCGTCACGAAAATGATTCCAACCTTAAGGGCTCAATCGCACGAGGAACGACTCATGCGACTCAATCTCTTTACACTGGAGAAAATACGCCTACAAGGGGATATGATTCAAGTCTTCAAGTACTTGAAAAAGTTCAGTAACATCGATTACTCCATACTCTTTGAACTGCAAACCAACTCAAGAACTAGAAATAACCGTTTACCCATTCATTCGAGTCGATGTAACACAGACATTGGAAGGAGTTTCTTTTCAAACCGAGTCATCCGCCACTGGAACAATCTTCCCTCAGAAGTAGTAACTGCGAATACCATCAATTCTTTGAAATATCGAATCGACCGTCATTTCGTTGCGTCAGGAGTTAACTGAATACCGAGGTGCTTTCATCTGCTCCCCAGGCCCCTAGTGGCTGTCTAGCAGATTAATTCACCAAAGCGGACAACCTCGTCATGAGCAAATATGTTGTCTGTTGCCTGCATTTCCATGTTTCCTTTTCCTGCCGCTTCGTCCTTGCAGAAGATAAACTGCCCCATAAAGGATCCCGTCACCTGCTCATCCTCACCTGAGAGAGAGAGAGAGAGAGAGAGAGAGAGAGAGAGAGAGAGAGAGAGAGAGAGAGAGAGAGAGAGAGAGAGAGAGAGAGAGAGAGAGAGAGAGAGAGAGAGAGAGAGAGAGAGTTGATCATTAAAAGGTCGTTAGGTGTCATTTTTACTCTGCTGCTAATTGCTTTATGTGTGTGTGTGTGTGTGTGTGTGTGTGTGTGTGTGTGTGTGTGTGTGTGTTCCATTCATCAAGGGTCTGGTCACGTGCTGGACTCACGTTCATCTGTCAATAATCTCCCCGAAAGAGCTTAGAGCTGCATAAGTTTGAATATGTGGATATTTTTTTTTTTTTTATGTCTGGGACCTCCCTCCCTCCTCCTGAGCAATGTGCGAACCTCAGCCTGATGGGGTAGCCAGGCAAGCATTGGTTAGTCTACGACATTACGGAGGTGGGCGCGGGGCCGGTGGGGAGTTGGGAGTTGACGCGAGTGTCATGTGGATGCATGTTTTTCTTTTTAATATTATCCCTCCACTTTTTCATTGTCAGTTGAGTAATATGACAATTTTTAGACTTCCACTAGAAAGAACGACTGAGAGATAGAATAATTGATTCATGGATAAATAGACAGTGAAAATGATCTTCCTCCTCCACACAGGCAAACAGTTAGATACGTGCTGACCTTGTACTGGCTTATTGTTGAAACAGTGCTTGGCGGGCTTTTTCGTTTCCTGCATGTGTTGTTCTCGCGCTGCTTTCATTGCTGTAAAAACGAGTGCCCAATCTTTCCGCAACATTAACACGCGTACGCCAAGCTCTCTACCTCCTCCCTCCTTATTGTAACCCTCCTTCTCCTCCTCCTTACCTGCT
Organism: Eriocheir sinensis; assembly: GCF_024679095.1. Classification (NCBI taxonomy): domain Eukaryota; kingdom Metazoa; phylum Arthropoda; class Malacostraca; order Decapoda; family Varunidae; genus Eriocheir; species Eriocheir sinensis. The sequence goes on from NC_066515.1 coordinate 2,784,580, forward strand.
CCTGCACTAAGTTACAGCGCCACTAAGTTTGAGTCGGGGCTGCTAATGAGATAAACCAAACTTGCCCTTGTCCTCCCCTGCCTGACTGGGAAGACTGAGAGGCAGGGGAGGAAGACAGGAAGCAATGAAGGAAGGAAGGAAATAAGGAAGGAAGGAAGAAAGGAAGGTAGTAAGGTAGGGAGTACGGAATGAATGAAGGAGGGAGGAGTGAGGACGGGAGGGAGGAAATGAGGGGAAGAAGGAACGAAGCAAAGAAGGACGGAAGGAAGGAAGGAAGGAGGACAGAGGGAGGGAGGGAGGAAATGAGGGGTGGAACCTTCTTCCAAGCACTTATGCGTCCCTGAATGTGTCCGCCCATACCTCCGTGAGCGTGCGTGTTAATGTATACCTGTGTGTGTGTGTGTGTGTGTGTGTGTGTGTGTAAGTAAGATGGCGTCGGGGTGTTGCCTGGCCATGCCGCCCCGGAAATGAAGAGAAAAACACTCAGGGTTTAGATAAATGAGGTTCAGTCGGCCATTATTAGCACAATCATCACCACCATCACCTCCATCACCACCACCACCACCACTGTCGCCACCACCATCACGATCACCATCACCACCACTGTCGCCACCACCATCACGATCACCATCACCACCACTTCAGCAACCTCTGACATCACCACCACCACCACCACCACCACTATCACCTTCACTACCACCAAAACCACTGCCTCTGTCATCACCACCACCATTAATGTCAACAACAAAAATAATAAGCCATAAGATCATTACCCGCGAGCACCACCACCACTATAAGACCAGCAACAACAACAACAACAACAACAACAACAACAAACGATATATCATGTATTCTTCCCTCTTTCCTTCCCCTTCCTTTGGTTCCTCACCTTCTTGGGGCTTCCCTCGCTTCCTCCCCTCCTCTTCCCTCCCTCCATTACGCGAAATTGAAAATGTTGGCAAAGAAAATGGAATTGGGGATCGCGTTTTTTCTTCTTACGTTGGCTGCCGGAGACGTCTAAGAGGGGCGGCCGGAGGGAGAGAGAGGTTAAACAGAGAGAAGGATAGGGAGGGAGGGAGGGATGAAAGGACAGAGGACAGTGAAGGGGGTATCTAAAAGGGAGAAGGCAGAGGATGGGAAAGAGAGGAAAGGAGAGACGAGGAAAAACTCAGGTGTTCGACTTTAGAAGACAGGGAGATGAGAAGTGTAGGAAGAGAAGAATAAAATAGAGGAAAAAGAAGTGGAACAAAAGTTAGAGATGAAAGATTGAAATAAGGAAAGTTAAAGTGTGTTTGCCAGCAACGAAGGGAGGGAGTAGGGCAACAGAAGAGAAGGAATAGAGAAAAACGGGATGTATCGTATGGAAGTGGTGGTAGTAGTGATCGATGGAAGTGATGGTGTGGTGGTGGTTGTGGTGTGGTGGTGGTGATTTCAGTAGTAAACTATTCGTCTACGACCTTGAGTGTGTTGGGTGAATGGATAGAGTGAGGAGTTGGGAAGTTGTGGGGTTGTGATGAGGGTGGGTGGAGGGATGGTTGGAGTTCGGGTGTGGGCTCATTTTCTCTCTCTCTCTCTCTCTCTCTCTCTCTCTCTCTCTCTCTCTCTCTCTCCCCTATAGCTCCTGTAGTTCCTGGTATTGTTGTCTATTTATTCATCAGAGATACTGCAATAACACAGTGGAAAATCTCGTAATGTAGAGCACTGAGTGCCGGGGACTGAACCCGGGGCTCCCTGGGTAGAGGTCAAGCAGCAAACCAACTGAGCCACTGATGAGCTAAAAGGCCACCGCGCCAGAGGACACACCTGCTGCCTTGTACCTGACACCCAGCACAGGAGCATAAGGGTAATGGCGACACCCCACACTCGTGGTAGCTGGAAACGCTTTAATAAACCCAGAATGGCACACATAAACATTAGAGAACCTGCAAAAACGCAGTGAAAAATGTTGTGTCTGATATGGTGACGCAGAAGTGCCCTCTCAGCTCATTTGTGGCTCAGCTAGTTTGCTGCCCTGACTCGCACTCAGAAGGCCCGGGTTGGATCTCCGATACTCAGTGGTGCACATTACGAGCTGGCTGTCTATTTATAATTCCATCTATTCGTCTCTATGTATATATTTATCTATATCTATCTATCATATATATATATATATATATATATATATATATATATATATATATATATATATATATATATATATATATATATATATATATATATATATTTGTGTATGTATATCTATCTATCTATATATATATATATATATATATATATATATATATATATATATATATCTATATATATCTATATATATATATATATATATATCCTCTCCTCTCCTCTCCTCTCCTTTCCTCTCCTATCCTAACACCAACTTTCCCTTACCCCAGTCCTGTTCCATCTCTCTCCCACACCTACACCCTCATTCTCACCCTCACCCTCACCCGCCCTCACTGCATGGTGGATGAGGCCGCCAGCTGATCAGTTCCTTGATAAACAGATTGCATTACAGCAAATTATAGCGCCCGGTCTCCCGATTTTTCATGTTATTTATTTTCCGCCACATCAGTCTCAAATTCCATGGAATCGCCCTCTCACCACCAGTTGACAACCCGCAGCGACAAAACTAATACATCACCAGCTTACTCCTCCCCCCTTTCCCTTTACCTTCAGTAAGTTAGTTAGTTTATTGACAAACTGACAAATTATTAAAATACATAAACAAAGTACACACACTAAAAAAAACTATCGTTACACATTCAGCACGATACAAACTGACACCAAGGACGAAGTCATTGAAAACAGGCTACTCATGTTGCTATCAATGCGTGTGTTGGGTGTGGGTTAATTCACTTGCCTGAATCAAGTGAGCGGGACTCGTGAATGAAGCAGTAGAATTTGAGCTGGCACAGTAACGCTTCATGAAACACACAGGTGGAGTTTTATTGATCTGTGTTCTATGTAGCTATAATACTGTAGTGTTTTGGGTGATGAAATCATGCTTTAACACCTCACACACAAGAGTTAAAATTTCGTCCATATAGGAGACAATATGATAAACAACTTGCGGTGATGAGTCACTCAGGATTCGGATATCAGAGTGAATCCCACTGACTGATCGCCACATACAGCTTCACCGAGCCTAGGAGGTTACGTAAAACTTAGCTAACCCTTATGTTAGATTTATAGTGGATTATAAACTTGACTTATCACTCAAATGGTAAGATAACGTTGGCATTAGTTTCACTAGTATAGCATGCACTACTCGAGTCACGGCATTCGCTTGTCTCGAAACAATCAAGGAATGCACCCAATAAGATTAATTCTAATATAAATTTCGGCGAGTCATTATACCAACATGTTAGATAAATTAACTCCTGCATGCAAGCTATTTAATAAATTACTCTTTTAAAGAGACGGCTAATTGCGGCAATTCGAAACTCCCGCGCCAAATTCCTTATTCGGCAAATTAAAAAGCGCGCAAAGTTCCTACTTTTTATTAGGCAATGAGGCAGCACAAGAGAGAAGGGTAGCCTAGGAGTAGATTAAAACAACCTGTAGAAGTCCATGCAACTCTGTTTAAATTTTATCTTTCTTACCAGCAATGCTTTTAGCGTTGCAATTTGAAGTGTTTTTTTTCCAGATGCCCACAACTTGTTAATGAAAGAAAAGACACGTTCAGTGGAAGCATTAGTTCCAGGATGGCACATCATGAACTGAACTATATCTAACATGCGTTGATAGTTGTTTTTGTCTTTGACATGGGAGAATACTTCTACCCACCGCTGTTACGTATATCATATGAGCATTATTGTTTAATAATTTGTGAATATAAAGCTTAAACAAGTGGCACTCAAATCATTGTTAATATTATGGTCATATCTGGTATCTCAGTGTCTCCCTTCCTCTCTATCCCTCCCTTACGGGGGTCCTGTCCTGCTTCCCCGAGCAAGAGCTGAGGTGGTGGGAGTGATAGGACTCTTACCAACCCTGCCGCGATTACCGTGTTGCTCAGTGTGAAATTCGTCGGATCCCACTGTAACGATAGTTTTTTTTAGTGTGTATACATCAAATGATAAAAGTTTGTCCATTCTCAGTTTGTAAATTTCACGGCTGTCTGTCTATCCACCACCATTTTATCCATTAAAATAATCACTCAAACACTAAAAAGTACAAACAATAAAACACGGAGCACAAAAGATTCAGAAAAAAAACTTTATGGGGCGGCTACGGGGGTCCTCCTGCGCATATGGTTCGTCCAATAGCTTTGAAGTTTAAGTATATTATTTGTAGGTGTAAAGGAATGATATTCTGTGAATTTCATTAAATTCGGGTGAAGTTTAGGAGAGACTCAAACAAAGCGTATTTTTGTTTTTTTTTTGTTTCACACTTTATTTTTCAGTTAATCTCTCTGAAAAAAATACCATAGAAACTTTGTTTTGAAAATTTCTGATTTTTTGTTTTGTCTTCGAAAAAATAAAAAAATAAATTTTTGTCACTTATCATTTTCTCCACTGTGTCCCGTTTTCTTTTGACATTTTTTTGAAATTTTACAGCGGGCAAAAATTGTCCTTTAGCTGTAGTTTTAAATGATACCTAACAAAACTCGGTCAGACGTTTTACCGATTTTGTGAAATTTTTTGAAGTGTAAAAAACTACTTTTCGAGCTATTGGCTCCTAAAGATATTTTTCCATTTCTCCCTGTCTTGCCATTTGTATTTACCTGATTGGCATGAAATTTTCACATTTTATTGTGTGTACCTTGTTGACTTACTGGAGAATGATAAGGCATCTGGTCCCCTTTTATAAAAAAAAAGTTTTAATCAATCAAATGTGAGGGTGTCAGGTCAAGGTGTTCCTGCATGACAGTACTGGGCAATTCTGTCTCTCGAACAGTGTTTGTAGCTTTTTCTGGTTGCCTTGCGCTTGTAAAATCATTTGTAAGGACGTTTTCTTGGCTAGAGTGGAAGGAAAATTGCAACGCACCTCGCTCGTTTGTGTCGTGCAAGGCACTGCTGTGCCGAGCGGATCGCCGCTTCCTCCCTTCTCCCAGCCCAGAGGGCCGCGCGGAATAAGAGGATCACAAGTGGCAAAATTTACTGAGAAAAAAATATTCTAATGCAATTTTACGTATATACACGCATTGCATGATACTGCATATGTTGACGCGTGTGTCTGGCTATGACGCAACAGCGCGGGACATTTAAAAATGGTCTCCAGTGGGGAGGCGTTTTAATTTTACGGAAACAAACTCCACCACACGGCAATTTACCCTTTCAAAGGCCTTTTGAGGTAAAAACCTCTACTTATCCGATTTTAAATTTATTCCCCGAAAAATACCCCGTAGCCGCTCCCCCTTAAAACCCTTAACATATCTTAACCCCTAAGCTGCGGGACCGTGCTAAAAAAAAAGTCCCTCAGTGCGGCTTATACTTGCTTCAGAACGACCATTTCAAATCGGTACTTTACCCATATCAACTAACTGGTTTCATGAATGTGCAGACGACAATTATTTTTTTTTTTAATAAAACAGTGAATGTAATCGATTATTTTAGTCATATGATAAAGATGACAAGTATCTCAGGTCGTCACGGCTGAAAATACCGGGCTCGTTTACGCCTATATAGCTAGCGGCAGCAGGTAAAGGCAATTAACAGATTAGCAGGGCAGTTAGATCTTTTTGGGTGTAGCCGCCCAACCAGGTGTTCTGGGATTCTTTGAAGGGGTGAAGTTGTATGTTTGTTTGTCTATTTATGTGTGTGTGTGTGTGTGTGTGTGTGTGTGTGTGTGTAATTCACCTCTTGGTCTGCTGCAGGCCTCTCTCGAGACAGCCAGCCGTTCCCCTACGGAGGAGCACAGAGCTCATAGTACCGATCTTTGGTTAGGACTGAGACCACTCACACACAACACACCGCGACAACGAGGTCACAACTCCTTGCCTGACGTCGCGTACCTACCCACTGCTAGGTGAACAGGGGCTACACGTGAAAGAAGATAAACCTAACATAACTTCACCCGGCCGGGGAATTGAACCCCGGTCCTTCTGGTTGTGAGACAGACGCTCTATCCACTGAGCTACCGGGCGTTGTCTGTCTGTGTGTGTGTCTGTGTCTGTCTGTGTGTGTGTGTGTGTGTGTGTGTGTGTGTGTGTGTGTGTGTGTGTGACGGAAATGAGCTCTCTCTCTCTCTCTCTCTCTCTCTCTCTCTCTCTCTCTCTCTCTCTCTCTCTCTCTCTTTCTGTGAAAACCACACACACACACACACACACACACACACACACACACACACACACACACAGTAAATTCCTCTTCACCGCTTCCTTATCTCCACCTCTTCCCTCCCTCCCTCCCTTCCGCCTCTAAAGGGATTTATAATTCCCACTCCTCCACAGCCCCGCCCCCACCACTCTCTCACACACATACGCACAAATAAAGAAACAACGCAAAGGTGTATAATGTCCATTGAAGAGAGAGAGAGAGAGAGAGAGAGAGAGAGAGAGAGAGAGAGAGAGAGAGAGAGAGAGAGAGAGAGAGAGAGAGAGAGAGAGAGAGAGAGAGAGAGAGAGAGAGAGAGAGAGAGAGAGAGAGAGAGAGAGAGAGAGAGGAGGTGGAGTAGGAAAATCATTTGGGGGATTAGAAGAGAAAGTGTGGGAGGAGGAAAATGAGGGGGAGAAGGAGAATGACCTGCTGCCTCACCTGCCCTCGGCATAGGTCAGGTTAATCTGCCAGGTGTCTCCTAATAATAACTTCGTCAAAAATTGTAAAAACGCTGCCGTCAACACGGGGTGCCTCGCACCTACTCTCCATGCGCCAAATAGGGCGGTGCAGCTCCCTACAGGTTAATTGCGCTTAACCTTTCAAACATAAAGATACTAGACGTTATAAAATAAAGTTCCAATAATCGATAAGAATTAGTAAAAAAAAAGATCCCTAAAAAATCAACATGTATCGTAACGATAACAAGTAAAATTCACTGAAGCCATAAAATCTTACGAGCATAATCCCGAAAATCAAGAAAACTTATTTAAAACAATAAAAATGTATTTGCATAACTCGCTTATATAAGTGTCTTCCTCTAACGGTGTTGATATCAGTAAAATTCAGCATAGGGTATTGATGTCTGTGCGATTCAGTGATGGGACAGCGAATCATTACATGACTCTATATATGGAATGACACTTCATCACATGAACAAACTCTTTGATGACGTGAAACACGATTCCACCTACCAGTCTTTGCTTTAAAGATTATGTGACATCAATCTGAGTCGTGTAAATGCCTCACGATGGACATCCGGAATAAATAAATTTGTTACATATACGGGATGCTGAGACAGGGACGGGTTAAGCTCATTCACATAAGTTGACAATTTGGTGGCATTAGTACATCTAAGTCAATATCATTTGATATTCCGCTTAGAGGGTTATCATTGCAGTAATAATGTAGACAACCTGTAATTAATCTAAAGGCAGGAGTATCCTTTACGCCACATAATTCATACACATCATTAAATGGCTAGTGGAGGTCAACTGATCAAGCCCGTCAGCCTCCCTCCTCACCACACCGGCGCGTCTCCTCCACCGTGTGATGACCTCGGCGCATGGCCTCGCCGCTGCTGACCGCGGACCCCAAAGTGTCCGCCCAACTGTCGCATAAGCCTTTGTGTAATGTTGGTCCCGCTAAAAAATATTCACCTCGTCAAAGTAACCACATTATACCAATTCAGAGCCACACCGGTGTGACGCGCCTCATACTGCCACACTCCCGCTCTTCAGATGATCATGCCGAACGACAGCACGTGTGGCATGGCGCGGCTGGAAAGTGTTCTTGTCGATTTTGCTGTCTGTGTCTGTTTGTACGCGATGCCCTCTCTGTTCTGTGGCTGCATGTCTGTGGACCCCTGCCTCCCTCCCTGTTATTCTGTGCTTGGATGTCGCTTATTGTTTGTATTTTTGCGGCTACTTGATCCAGCCTTGCCTGTGTTTGCCTGCCTGTCTGTCTATCTGTCTGTCTGTCTGTCTATTTTCTCTCTCTCTCTCTCTCTCTCTCTCTCTCTCTCTCTCTCTCTCTCTCTCTCTCTCTCTCTCTCTTGTTCGTGCCCAGCATCATGTATTCAATCATATTACCATATTCCTCTCCATATGTCTTTCCTTCCTCCATTCATTTATTCCTCTTAGATTATAGGCTTCCCAACGGGCCTTATTTTCTTCACCTGTCCACGTGTCCAGTCCTTCCTCCCCTCTTCCCCTCCCCCTCCTTTCTTGGATTTCTTGCACAATCTCTTTTGGCCCCCGTCCTCTCTTTTCTTTCTTCCTTGTCTTCTCTCTTTCTCTCTGGTCTTATGCCTTCTGCTGCCCCTTTGTCCGCTGTTTCCTCTGTGTTTCCCTTTCCTCCTCCTGTTCCCTCGTTTTTTTTTTCTTTACTCCCTCCTGAGAGCTGCACTTCCCTGAAAAGATGCCCTCCAGCCCTTCCTTCTCTCACTGTTTCCCTTCCTGTCTCGTTATATTTATTTATTTTTACAGTCACGTTTTCTCCTTTTGCCTCTACCCATTCTTTCTAATCTTATCTTGTGTCTTGCTCCCATATTTGCATTTTCTCAGATTTCCTATCTCACCCCTTCTCCCTCCCCCTCGTCTTCCCTTCCCCCAAGAATAATTTTCCATTAAGGCTTTTTATTCTGCCGTTGTCATGTCTCTCCGTGTTCTTTCCCGTTTTCCTACCCCGCCCCCCGCCTGCTCTAAACTCCGTCCCTTTAGCTCACTCTCCACCTTTCCTCCTTCCTACTTACTTTTTTTTAAAACTTTTTCGTCTTTTTCTCTCCCTATCCCTTTCCTTTTTCCTGACGTTTCCTCTCCTTCTCCATCTCCTTCTCTATCCTCCTCTCCCTCTCCCTCCTTTCCCTCTCCCTCTCTCGCCCCCTTTTCTGTCATCGAGTGTGTCAATAGTGCCAGCAAGTAGTGTCGCAGATGGGACGGAGTGGCTCGTGTGTGTGTGTGTGTGTTGGCAATAATTGGTATCATAGTATGTGTACTTCAGCCAGTCACCGCTCCTGGCACACACACACACACACACACACACACAAAGGTTAACGCCCCTGAACAGCACTACGAGTTGCCTTTCCTTGCCCTTGCTTTACTTTCTTCTTAGTTGATATTCTCTCCTTCCTACTTGTCTCCTCCTTCCTTGTGGTAACTCATATACTTTTCCCTTCACTTCCCTCCTTTTTTCTGCTCGAAACTCCTTCCTATTATTTTCTATTTACTTTTCCTCTTCACTTGCCTTGTCTTGCCTTTATCTTCTCTTTTTTTCATATATCTTCTATTCACTATTCACTTTTCTTGTCATTTCTTCTTTTCCTTCCCACACTACTTGCTTCACTCTCTCCTTTATTTCTTTTCTCATCTTATTTTTTATACTTATTTTCTTTTGTCTTTCCTTTGTTCCATTGTTTTGTCTTCCCATTTATACTCTTTCCCCTCCCTTTCAATTGCTTATTTTATTCTCTCTCTCTCTCTCTCTCTCTCTCTCTCTCTCTCTCTCTCTCTCTCTCTCCACCAAAATTCCGTTCTCTTTACCCTCCATCTATTGCTTTCCTTCCGTCCTTTCCTTGCTTCCTTTCTCTCTTCCTAGGAACTATTTTCTTCCCTGAGGACAGCTTTTCTTCCTCCTCTGTTCTTTCCAGCCTTCTCTTCCTTTCCTCGTGCTTACTTATCATTATTACATCTTCTTTAGTGCTCTCTCACTTCCTTTTCTCCTTCATACTCTCCCTTCTTTAGTTCCCTCCTACATTCTTCTTCCCCATGTCCTTCTATCCCTTACTTTCTTCTAACTAGCAGTCCCCAAAAGATCCCCCTTCTTCGCTTCCACTCTCCCTGCTTTCACTCCTATTTTTTTCCCCATTTCTTCATCCCCCGGTCCTTCCACGCCCTTCGAAAATACAAGACAAAGTCCCCTCACATCATCGTCTCTGGGATTCTACCGAAAGTCAATACGTTCGCCGGGTTTAACAGCAAAGCGTACAGCGTCAACAATAGTCTGAAGCAGTTATGTAACGATGAAGGCGTAACGTTCACAAACGACTAGCACCACTTCAATGAGCCCCCAGATCTGTTTCGCGATGATGACCTCCACCTGAACGAGGTTGGTTCGGCGCGGCTTGGAAGGCTCCTGAACGAAACAGTTGAAAGCTTTTCGAAAAGCTATTAAAAAACTGCAGGCGAGGGCGGGGCAAAGGCAGCCTTTGATCAACCGAACCGTAGCGTCGGTGCGGCTTACAAGAAACTGTGTAACCAACGACGCCTCTGACAAGCGAACTGATACAACTCGTCGCGGCTAAAACAGGAGTCAGATTTCTGTTTTGTACACAAATGCACATAGTTTATTACCCGAGAAGGACGAAATTAGGGCGTATATTGCAAAAGAGAAACCAGATGTGGTAGCCATCACAGAGACTTGGGCCAACTCTGCACATCTAATATTCGAACTGTCATTCCCTGGGTCCGAAAGCTTCCACAAAAATCGAATGCTCAAAAAAGTAGTAGTAGTATTTGCTACGTAAAAAGTACGCTCCCTGCCATAAAAATAGACAAACAGGACTCAGAGAAATACGTACGATTCCGTCTATGTGGAAATAACCACAAGTAATAAGAAACTAACACTTGCAGCCGTAAACAAGCCCCCAAAACAACAGGCAGCCGACGACACTGCCGCGGACGAAGAGCTTCACTCTCTAACACAAAGTAAAGAAGCAGTAATAATTGGGGACTTTAATTGTCCTAACATTGACTGGGGACTGTTGACTAGAGATCAAGAGGGTAACAGGCTTATAGAAATGGTGGAGGATTCGTTCCTCACTCAAGTTGTAACTCAACCGACAAGATAAAACAATCTGCTGGATCTGGTATTAGTAAGCAACCCCGACCTCATTCGCGACTGTCAAGTTGGTGAGAAAGTTAATGGTTGCGATCACCACTTAATCCGTTTTAATGTCAACATAAGTAAAAAACTCGCAGATAATCCGTCAGTGATACCAGATTACAAAAAAGCAAATTTCAACTTAGCCCCGTGACCTTACCGATAATACAATCGACAACACGTGGAATGTCTTCAAAGATAAGCTCCTGGAGATTGAGAAGGCTACAGTGCCTACGAAATCTAAGCGAGTAAATGGTACCGTAGATCCACCGTGAATGACCAGAGAAATAAAAAGGGCAGTAAACTTAAGAATAAAGAATTATAACCTAATGAAAGAGAATGACTCGGCCGAAGCCCGTACACAGTACCACAACAGCCTCAGAGCTTGTCGCACCCTTATTCGGAGTAGTAAACGCAGCTATGAAAAACAAATAGCGGGCAAATCAAGACCAACTCCCAAAACTTCTTCACATACATATCATCGAAAAAGAAAGTAAAATCCAATATTGGTCGCCTGATAGACGAGACCGGATCTGTAACCCAGGACTGTAAATAGATGGCCAGAATCCTCAACAGTAACTTTGCATCCGCCCTGACCCGCCGAGGGGGATCATGCCCCTGGAAATTGACTCATTATGCGACCAAGAAGTGAAACAGTGCTTGGACAAACTCGACACGAACAAGTCAATGGGACCCCACAACTTGTCCCCGCGGTTATTAAAAGAGCTTAAACAGAAAATACTTCAGCCACTCACTAACATATTTAACCAGTTAGTACAACTGAACAACGTCTCAGAAGACTAGAAGACGGCGAACGTAACACGAATTTTCAAAAAAGGACACAAATGCGTTGCATTAAACTACAGGCCCGTAAGTTTTACATCAGTGGTAGGCAAAATACTCAAGAAGATTATTAGACAAACTTGTCAAGTTTCTAGAAGACAATAATAGAATCTCCGACACCCAACATGGTTTCAGAAACAAGCGGTCGTGCTTAACGAATCTATTAGACTTCTTCTAAGGTATATATAAGAACTGGGATGACCGCATCCCCAGAAACGTTATATACCTGTACTTTCAGAAAGCCTTCGACAAGGTACCGCACGAGCGACTCCTTAAGAAACTGTGCTCGGCGGGCATTGGAGCCAATTTGATCGCGTGGATAAGAGATTGGCTCACCAACCGAAAACAACGAGTGCTACTCAACGGACAGCCTTCCGATTGGCTTCCAGTCACTAGTGGAGTGCCTCAAGGGTCAGTGCTGGGACCCATTCTCTTTATCATATGTATCAACGATCTAGAATCAGGACTGAAATCCACACTATCGAAATTTACTGATGACACCAAGTTGGGTGGAAAGGCCCTCACAAAGACCGACTGCGAAATCATTCAGAAAGACTTCAATCACATTATCGAATGGTCGGAAAAATGGCAGAAGTCCTTTAATGTTGACAAATGCAGTCATGCACATTGGGTACAGAAATAATAACCACACATACATCATGAATGGGAAACCTCTGCAGGCGATGTAAGAGGAAAAGGATCTTGTGGTCACTATCAGCAGTGACCTGAAACACGCAAATAATTGTAAAGAAGCATATAACAAAGCCAACACTATGCTCGGGTTCATAGCAAGGAACTTCCGAGTGTTAAACGCCAAAGGTGATGCTATCCTTGTATAATTCCATGGTAAGACCGCATCTGGAGTATGCAGTACAGTTCAGGTCTACTAATTACAGAAAGGACATTAATTTACTGGAAAGGATTCAACGACGCCCCACGAAAATGAAGCTGGAGCTGCCTCGTACAGGCCTACCTGCCTTTTGCAGACTCCTGTGTTTTTATGTTCTTTTGTTAAGAGCTCAACCGTACGAGGAACGACTCATGCGATTCAATCTCTTTACACTGGAGAAAAGACGCCGACGAGGGGATATGATTCAAGTCTTCGAGTACCTGAAAAAAGTTCAATAATGTCGATTACTCCAAATTCTTTTAACTTCAAACGAACTCAAGAACTAGAAATAACGGTTTACCCATTCAGTCGAGTCGATGTAACACAGCAATTGGAAGGAGTTTCATTTCAAACCGAGTCATCCGCCACTGGAACAATTTTCCCTCAGAAGTAGTAAATGCGAATACCATCAATTCCTTCGAATATCGAATCGATCGTTATTTCGTTGCGTCAGGAGTTAACTGAATGCCGAGGTGCTTTCATCTGCTCCCCAAGCCCCCAAGTGGCTGTCGAGCACATTAATTCACTACAGCGGGCAACCTCGTAATGAGCCAATAGGCTTTCTGTTGCCTGCATTTCCATGTTTCCATTGATTGATTGATTAGGGCGTTACGTCTTGGCTCCCCAATTACGGGGCCATATGGCGCCGGATCTAGTGCAAAGAGGCTGATTTCAAAACTATATAAAACCGATAAAAAATCAATCTATAAATAAATAAATCAAAATACAACTATATAAAACCACTTAAAAATTAAAAACGTTATAAAAATACACTAACAACTATATAAAACCGGTTAAAATAAAATACAAGATAAAAACAATGATAGAAAGTCAATAAAACCTACAGGAGGTTGAGGATGCCTGCCTCCTGTAGGAAGCCAAGAACATCATGTCCCGGGGAGAGTGCCTTCTCCCCCAGCAGCAGAGAGAGAGAGAGAGAGAGAGAGAGAGAGAGAGAGAGAGAGAGAGAGAGAGAGAGAGAGAGAGAGAGAGAGAGAGAGAGAGAGAGAGAGAGAGGGAGAGAGAGAGAGAGGGAGAGAGAGAGAGAGAGAAACTCCGATCTCCACCCCGACACCGGGGGACGTACCGCTCTCGCAGGACCCCCAGACTGGGACACTCGACCAGCAAGCGCCGGACAGTCAGGGGGACCAAACAGTCATCACAGTAGGGCTGAACTCGCCGGGACATGAGGAAGCCATGTTTGTATCGAGTATGACCCACCCTAAGGCGGGCCAGGACAGTCTCCTTCTTACGACTCCTTATGTGGAAATACGACCAGGGCCGCACAACCCTGGTTGTGTCTTCCCGCATCTTTGTCGTAGCAATGACCGCGTCCACCTACGCTGCCACACACTGTGGAGTGCAGATCGCACGGTGGGATACAGGCAATACAGGTCCCTACTAGGAAGAGCGCACTGTGAGGGAGGGCGAGAAGCAGCGGCCCGCGCCACCTCATCCAGGATCAAAGGACAGTGGGTCAACCGGTGCGCAGAAAATGACGTCAGCAGGTGGAGCGAGGAGAGATGAAATAGAAAACGATAGTATTCACGTCGAACGGTAATGCAATTAAAATCGAAAGTATTTACGCCGAGCGGTAACGCAAATAGAATTTAAACAGGCTTTCATTGTCTTTGTCTTTGATTGACAAATATCGTATCTTCTATAGGTTTCTGTAGTGTAGTGAATTTAACAAACAAAGAAATTACGTACACACATCTGTAGGTAATGTTTCTTGCTTATACACTATAATTCACTTGACTGTCTATATATGCATATTCTAGACACAGTATGAAAATACAAAACATGCTAAATACCTTTTTGGCCTCAATGGGAGAGCCTAAACCTTAAATCTAAGAATAATGACTGCCCGTCCCTTTGTTATGGCTCACAGTAGTAAGCGTGGGATTGCCTTTGTAACGGCTCACATCTTGCTGTGTAATAATAATAAGTACAATGAAAAATATAAGCTTACATTCAAATCCTCTCTAACGAGCATGATAATACTCGATCCTCTTACAATAGGATTCAATAGTTTATCCTGTATAAAGAAATAAGACATTATAGAAAATAGATTCCTTTAAAGGTACACTTGCCTATATCTACTTAATTACATTCCTTAAAAAAAAAATACATACATAAGAAAATAAGGAATCTGCAAGAGGCCAGTTGACCTACACGTGGTAGTTCCTGCAAAACTATAAGCTCAAAAAATCTATATCCATCCATAAATATACTGAGTGGCCCGACCCTTCGTATATTTTCCGCATGTGGCCCTCTGTTAAAAAAAGTTTTGACACCCCTGACCTAGACAGACTAAGGTGCTTTCTCTAGAGCGTTAAATAGCCTACTTACAGACTTGCAGCCAGATACTGAACAACTGCAAGGCATTGTGATTTGTAGGAGTAGGTAGTAGGAAGACACCTACCGAACGGGCGTGAGCTACTTCTGGTGGGGACATATGGGAAGTGAGGAGGGTGCTGAAGCCCTTCGAAGACCCTTCCCATGTCCTCACTAACCGTTTCCCTTTTGTCTCATCAACACCAGAGAGCAGTTCAGCATGCTCTCTAAAGACAGTTCCTCTCTCTTTCTTCACCACACTACATTCACAAAACACACACACCTTTTCCCAAAATTCAAAATTCAACATGGCGAAAAACATAACTGCCTCGGAGTCCCCTCCTGGGGGAGGGGGACCATAAATTCCCCCAGGGAGGACTCCCCTTCTGGCTGTCGACTTGAGAGGTGTCCTGATAACTCCTCGAACCTCCTCCTTATCAATTTCTGCAACATTCGCGGTCTCCGTTCTAATTTTTATTCTGTGGAACACCATCTCTCCTCCTCTAAACCTCACCTTCTCTTCTCTTCCTCACCGAAACACAGGTTTTTGAGGCTACTGACAGCAACCTCTACTCTATTCCCTCCTACTATCTCTATCCTAAATTTCAATCCAAAGCTGGATGTTGCGACTACGTGCACAACGACATCACTTGCTTTCGTGCCCACGACCTTGACTCTTCTGAAATTTCCACCATCTGGGTAAGACTTCACTGTCATTCTATTACTAAATACATATGTGCTGTTTATCTCTCACCTAACTCTACTAACTATGTAAAACTCTTTGACTATTTGAACTCTAAAGTGGAGCGCATCTTGACCCACTCTCCCTTCGCTGAAATCTCCATCTTGGGAGATTTCAATGTTCACCACCAGCTTTGGCTTTCATCCTCTTTCACTGACCAGCCTGGTGAACAAGCCTACAACTTTGCTCTCCTCAACGACCTAGAGCAGTTGGTTCAGCACCCTACTCGTATTCCCGACCGTCTTGGAGACCGGCCCAACATTCTAGAACTCTTCCTTACCTCTAACCCTTCTGCTTACTCTGTCAAACTGTTCTCTCCGTTGGGCTCCTCCGATCATAACCTTATTTCTGTATCCTGTCCTATCGCTCCTGTACATCCTCTGGACCCGCCGAGGAGGCGATGCTTCTGGGATTTTGCTTCAGCTCGGTGGGACGACCTGAGGATGTACTTTTCCGATTTCCCGTGGAATGATTACTGCTTCCAGGAGAGAGACCCCTCTGTGTGTGCTCTGCGCATCACAGAGGTGATTGTCTTTGGAATGGAGGCATACATTCCACGTTCTTTCTCTACTCCTCATGCTAAAAAGCCTTGGTTTAATCATGCTTGTTCTCGTGTTATTAAAGATAGAGAGGCAGCTCACAAAAGGTTCCAGAGCATTCGAACTCCCACTAACTTTGATCATAGACTTCACAACTAGTTGACGGGAAATCTCTTCAGTCTTGGCGCGCTGGCTTCGCGTCAGGGGCCGATTGTTATGGCGACTTTCACTGCGACAACTCAAACACACTCTGCGTTCTTACTCCGAATTTAAGTGGAAACAGGACGAAATCTTCAAGTTTTAGTGCATACAAGCAGGCAGGAGTGTCTCTAGAGTGATTTGGTCGAGGATTCAAGGTAACTTATATAAAATAGCACCATGCGTGCACTTTGAAAACGTTGTGTAAAAAATGGCAAATTTGCGTAACTTTAGGTTGAAATCTTTACGTAAAATGAATGATAACTGTAGGATAGTGAAGTCCACAGTTTTACGTATTAGGAAACAAGAAATGTACGTTTAGTTAGTGCCTACATGGCAACTCAGCTCAGTTCCCGCGTCGCCTAACTCGCCTTAGGCACGCAGTCAGCTGGGCACTTCCCCTCTGTAAAGGATTATCGCTGTCCTGCCTCTGTTTACTCTCCAAGTAAAGGACCTACAGTTATTCATCGTCTCTGTACCCTTCCCCACAACTGCAAGGATCCAGAGGACGATACAAGAAGACACAGAAGGCAGTGGATCGAGTGGAAGTGACGGAGGAGACACAAGATATGAGGACGCCGCGACCCGTGGAGTAAACTGTGGAGGAGCCGTACTACGCCATCAGTGCAGTGACTCAGTGTTGTGTGCAGTGCAGTGGTGTGTTCAGTGCAGTGTGGTAGTGAGGGGGCTGTTCACTACGTCCTACGGGGTCGAGTATGTGTGCATGGGGAAGGCCAACTCTGACCCGACTGAGCACTCTTTCGGCAAGCGCCGCACCATGTGCGGCGCCAACTACATGACGAGCGTGCAGAACTTCATGGTGAGCAACAGGTTGGCCCAGCGCCTGCATTTGCTGAAGCTCGTCGGGTTCTTCCCCGGGGACGTGCAGGCCGACCTGGACCGGGCCAAGGCAGAGGAGAAGGAGGACGACGAGGTGATCTTGGCCCAGCTTGCCAGGGAGCTGGCCGACGACCAGCCGGACCCGCCGACGGACGAGTTGCTCCTCGCCGCGGTCGGCAACTACGCCGGCTACCTGGCCAGGAAGGTCCAGGCCAACTCCTCTGTGGCCGAGTGCTGCAAGCAGGAGCTTGCCCAGCAGGAGGAGATGAAGATTACCGTGGAGCTCGAGAGGGGCGACCCGCCCTCTGTGATGTTCGACGCCCTGGTCGAGCTGGTCGACAGGGGAGAGCTGGAGACGGGCCGCTCGGCCATCTCTCCCAATGGCCCACATGGCGTCCTTCGGGATGTCGCTGTGGGACTCCCTGATGTGCAGGGAGGACAAGAAGGAGCGCAGGTTGAGGTTCCTCTCCTTGCCATGCGCCACAGGGACGGGTTCAGGCACCTCCTGGAGTTCCTGGCGGCCTCAGACCCGACCTTGCAGGGGTACAGGTGCCAAGAGGGCACAACCTGGCCAACACCATCTTGCCGCACATCAGCAGGTCCCTCTTCAACTGTTTCGGTGCTAATTTCTCCAAGGACGTGACCTCAGAAGCGAGGAAGAACAAGGCCTTGAAGCAGCCGACCGGCAGGAAGAGGAGCAGTATCGAGGAGGGCAGGAAGGAGACGGCGAGGAACAGGGACGTGTACAAGTCCAGGAAACTGACCGGGGCCCACAAGTCATAGGCCAAAAGGCTAAAGTGATTGTTCAGGGACGAGGGCCAGATAGCCGGCAAGACGTGCTGCGGCAATAGTGACATCGGAATTCAACCAAAATAAGTTGTGATTGTATATAGAAAAATGAATATTTTGCTTTTGTTGAGTAAAATTAAGATGTTTCTGCATGCTTTCCTCAAGTATTAAGTTTCTAATGTGAAAATTAAGTGATTTATTAGATGTTAAAACTTACGTAAAAATTGCACTAAATAAAAAAAATAAGTAGCTATTTCGGGCAAAAACTTATAAGATATGCTAAATATTGCTATTGATTCTGAAAATATAAGTGATTATCTCTGCATTTGGTGATGTTTGTGCATCTAGCGTAAAATCTGAGGATTTTATAGCCTTTTTAAGTTTTGTTATACTTATATAAAAAACAATTAATCGGGATTTTATTAGGGAACGACTTTGAATTTTTTGATACCGCTGCTCATGGAGACTCATATATGCCTAAGGGAGGTGCCTGTTTTAGTTTCAGGTCGCTAGCTGCTTTGGTTTTGAAAATATTTAAATTTTAAATTTTTGAAAATCGGCCCCCTGCGAATCGGCCCCGCGCCCCGTTTCCCGTCAAGAGATTGTGAAGTCTATGCTTTGATCTATACATTTCAGCCCGGAATCGTACCAAATCTATTCTCTGACTTACCAAAACTTCTTTTATAAATAGAAAATGTCAACACCTTGTTTCTTCTAATTCTTCCCGTGACTTCTGGCATCTAGCCAAAAATATCTCCTCCAATTACACTTCTTCCTCTTTCCCTCCTCTCCTTAACCCTGACGGCAGCACTGCCGTCTCATCTGTCTCTAAGGCTGAACTCTTCGCTCAAACTTTCTGTAAGAACTCCACCTTGGACGATTCTGGGCATATTCCTCCTCCTCATCCCCCCTCTGACTCCTTTATGCCTGTTATCAAGATTCTTCCTATTGATGTTTTCTATGCCCTCTCTGGCCTGAACTCTCAGAAGGCATATGGACCTGATGGAGTGCCTTCTATTGTCCTTAAAAACTGTACTTCCGTGCTGACACCCTGCCTGGTCAAACTCTTCCGTCTCTGCCTATCAACATCTATCTTCCCTTCCTGCTGGAAGTATGCCTTTGTACAGCCTGTGCCTAAGAAGGGTGACCGCTCCAATCCCTCAAACTACCGCCCAATAGCTTTACTTTCCTGTCTATCTAAAGCTTTTGAATCAATCCTTAACCGGAAGATTCAAAAGCACCTTTACACTTCTAACCTTCTATCTGATCGCCAGTATGGGTTCCGCAAGGGGCGTTCTACTGGCGATCTTCTTGCTCTCTTAACTGACTCTTAGTCATCCTCCCTTAGCCGTTTCGGTGAAACTTTCTCTGTTGCGCTAGACATATCGAAAGCCTTCGATAGAGTCTGGCACAAGCCTTTGCTTTCTAAACTGCTCTCTTTCGGATTCTATCCCTCTCTCTGTTCCTTTATCTCCAGTTTCCTTTCCGGCCGTTCTATCTCTGCGGTGGTAAACGGTCACTGCTCTTCCCCTAAACCTATCAACAGTGGCGTTCCACAGGGCTCTGTCCTATCACCCATTCTCTTCCTGTTATTCATCAATGATCTTCTTTCCATAACAAACTGTCCTGTCCACTCGTACGCCGACTACTCCACTCTGCATTATTCGACTTCTTTCAATAGAAGACCCTCTCAACAAGAAGTACACAGCTCCAGACTGGAGGCTGCAGAACGCTTAACCTCAGACCTTGCTATCATTTCCGATTGGGGCAGAAGGAACCTTGTGTCCTTCAATGCCTCAAAAACTCAATTTCTCCACCTATCAACTCGACACAATCTTCCAAACACGTATCCCCTATTCTTCGACAACACTCAGCTGTCACCTTCTTCAACACTAAACATCCTCGGTCTATCCTTAACTCAATATCTCAACTGGAAATTTCATATCTCCTCTCTCGCTAAATCAGCTTCCTGGAGGTTGGGCTTTCTGTATAGTCTCTATCAGTTCTTCTCCCCCGCGCAGTTGCTATCCATATACAGGGGCCTTGTCCGCCCTCGTATGGAGTATGCATCTCACGTGTGGGGGGGCACCACCCACACAGCTCTTCTGGACAAAGTGGAGGCTAAGGCTCTCCTCCTCCTACTGATAGTTTTCTACCTCTTATATTCCGTCGCGATGTTGCCTCTTTTTCTATCTTCTATCGATATTTCCACGCTGACTGCTCTTCTGAACTTGCTAACTACATGCCTCCCCCCCTCCCGCGGCCCCGCTGCACACGACTTTCTACTCACGCTCATCCCTATACTGTCCAAACCCCTTATGCAAGTGTTAACCAGCATCTTCACTCTTTCATCCCTCACGCTGGTAAACTCTGGAACAATCTTCCTTCATCTGTATTTCCTCCTGCCTACGACTTGAACTCTTTCAAGAGGAGGGTATCAGGACACCTCTCCTCCCGAGTTTGACCTTGCTTTTGGCCGCCTCTTCGGATTTTTTTATGGGAGCAGCGATTAGCGGGCTTTTTTTTTAGTTTTTTTTGTGCCGTTGAGCTGCCTCTTTTGTTGTAAAAAAAAAAGAAAAAAAAGAACAAGCAACCCATGCACCACCGCAGGGCACCGCTTCCGGCTGGTTACTGAGGCGTAAACCATAGCTGAACCCACCAACCTTCCGCCTGATGACGTCATGCGCCAGTTGATTCAAAATTTGACTCGCTTTCCGGTAGACCCTGTGTCCTTTGATCCTGACCCCATCGGCCTCCTCATTACCACGCACGGAGACGTGGGCAGGTACCTAACAGAAGGTCACTTGATGCCCACGCCTTTTTGCTAAAATTAGCCAGCTAAAAATATCTAAAACAATCGGGTGGGTGCTCTTAAAATCTTCAACTGACGACAGGGCTGTCTTTGAGTGAGAGTAGACAGTCAAGATATTGACAGGCAAA
Source organism: Eriocheir sinensis (assembly GCF_024679095.1). Taxonomy (NCBI): domain Eukaryota; kingdom Metazoa; phylum Arthropoda; class Malacostraca; order Decapoda; family Varunidae; genus Eriocheir; species Eriocheir sinensis. Next base: position 2,805,610 of record NC_066515.1, read on the forward strand.
GTGAAGATGGTGCGAATGGCTAAAAGAATGGCATATAGTTCTGCGGTAGAAATTGAGGCTAGGACAGGTAGCTGCAGAACGGGAGAAGTCTGGGAAGACAGCTCCAAATTCAACGCCAGCATCGGATTTGGAGCCGTCGGTGTATACTGGTCCAAAAGTGACGTGAGTAGCTGTGTGGGACAGGAAAATCTGTCGAGCAGTTGCCGTAGAGATATTTGCTTTGAAGTAGCGGCAGAAATGTATGTTAGGGAACACGCACGGTGTGATGCGGGGTACCTGGTAAACTGCTACTGGAAAGTATAGTAGTGAGAGGTCCCCAATGGCATTCCAGACACGGAACCCAAAGGAGCGAGGTAGGAGAGGTTTGTTTCTATATATTGTATCTAAATTGGTGTCTATGGCAACGGTGTATGCAGGGTTGTTTGGTTGGCGTTGTAGTATGTATCAGTATTTAATAAGGAGTCCGTCTCTATGTAAGTCCAAGGGTGGCACTCCCGCGTCAACTAAAAGACTTGATATGGGGGTTGATCTAAAAGCGCTTGTTAACAATCGGATTACAGCGTGGTGGACTGCATCAAGTGAGCGGAGGCGGGCGGTTCTAGCCGATATGTATACTTCACAGCCATAGGACAGTCTCGACCCGATGAGTGCCTGGTAGAGGCGTAGAAGTATTGTGCGGTCAGCGCCCCATGAAGTGCATGACAGGACACGAAAGATTTCGAGCGATCTCATGCACTTAGTTTTTAAGGCTTTTAGGTGTGGAAGTCATGTGAGGCGCCTGTCAAAAGCGAGTCCCAAGAACCTGTGTTCTTCTGCAACAGGGAGACGTGAGCCGCACATGATGAGATCAGGGTCTGGATGGTGGCCTCTCTGGCGGCAAAAGTGCATGACAACCGACTTAGATTCTTTGCCCATCTGGATATACTGTGGACGATATGTTGCAGTCTTCGCTCCGCGGTGGACATCTGAGACGCTGAGTACCAGATTGCCAGGTCGTCGACATAGAGGCAGGACGACACCCCCTCTGGGAGCGATGTTGTAACTCCATTTATGGCCACGGCAAAGAGAGTGACACTGAGGACGCTTCCTTGGGGAACTCCTTCTTGTTGTTCATAGGGTGGTGAGTAGGAGGTACCGACTCTGACGCGGAAGGTCCGTTCTCCAAGAAATCCTTCAATAAACTTTGGCATCCGTCCCCGAAGACCAAAGTTATGAAGCCGCTTTAAAATTGCATACCTCCATGTCGTGTCGTAGGCCTTCTCGAGGTCAAAGAATATGCACACCATGTGTTGACTTTCTAAGAACGAAACCCTGACTGGTAAGGAGACAGGTGGCCATTGCTTTCTAGATAGTGTATTAGGCGGAAGTTTACCATCTTTTCAAAGAGTTCGCAGAGGCAGGATGTTAGAGCGATGGGCTGGTAGTGCAAGGGCTGTGAACCATCCTTCCCAGGTTTGCGGATGGGAAGTACAATGGCTTTGCGCCATTCACGTGGTATGATGCCAGTCTGCCATACTTTGTTGTATATATATATATTTTTTTTTTACAACAAAGGAGGCAGCTCAAGGTCAACAAAAAAAAGAAAACAATAATAAAAAAAAAGCCCGCTACTCGCTGCTCCTAAAGTATAACAAAAGAGGTGGCCGAAAGGAAGATCAAATACAGGAGGAGAGGTGTCCTGATACCCTCCTCTTGAAAGAGTTCAAGTCGTAGGCAGGAGGAAATACAGATGAAGGAAGATTGTTCCAGAGTTTACCAGCGTGAGGGATGAAAGAGTGAAGATGCTGGTTAACTGTTGCATAAGAGGTTTGGACAGTATAGGGATGAGCATGAGTAGAAAGTCGAGTGCAGCGGGGCCGCGGGAGGGGGGGAGGCATGCAGTTAGCAAGTTCAGAAGAGCAGTCAGCGTGGAAATATCGATAGAAGATAGAAAGAGAGGCAACATTGCGGCGGAATTTAAGAGGTAGAAGACTATCAGTATGAGGAGGAGAGCTGATGAGACGAAGAGCCTTAGCCTCCACTCTGTCCAGAAGAGCTGTGTGAGTGGAGCCCCCCCACACATGAGATGCATACTCCATACGAGGGCGGACAAGGCCCCTGTATATGGACAGCAACTGTGCAGGGGAGAAGAACTGGCGGAGACGGTACAGAACGCCCAGCCTCGAGGAAGCTGATTTAGTAAGAGATGAGATATGAAGTTTCCAGTTGAGGTTTTGAGTTAAGGATAGACCGAGGATGTTTAGTGTTGAGGAAGGTGATAGCTGGGTGTTGTCAAAGAATAGGGGATAGTTATTTGGAAGATTGTGTCGAGTGGATAGGTGGAGAAACTGTGTTTTTGAGGCGTTGAAGGACACCAGGTTCTTCTTGCCCCAATCGGAAATAATAGTAAGGTCTGAGGCTAAGCGTTCTGCAGCCTCCAGCCTTGAGTCGTTAAGTTCCTGAAGGGTGGGTCTTCTATTAAAAGAAGTTGAGTAATGCAGAGTGGAATCATCGGCGTAGGAATGGATAGAACAGTTCGTTTTGGAAAGAAGATCATCAATGAACAACAGGAAAAGAGTGGAAGATAGGACAGAACACTGTGGGACACCACTGTTAATAGATTTAGGGGAAGAACAGTGACCGTCTACCACGGCAGAAATATAACGGTCAGAAAGGAAACTGGAGATAAAGGTACAGAGAGAAGGATAGAAACCGTAGGAGGGTAGTTTAGAAAGCAAAGATTTGTGCCAGACCCTATCAAAAGCTTTTGATATGTCCAGCGCAATAGCAAAAGTTTCACCGAAACGGCTAAGAGAGGATGACCAAGAGTCAGTTAAGAAGGCTAGGAGATCACCAGTAGAACGCCCCTTGCAGAACCCATACTGGCGATCAGATAGAAGGTCAGAAGTGGAAAGGTGCTTTTGAATCTTCCGGTTAAGGATTGATTCAAAAGCTTTAGATAGACAAGAAAGTAAAGCTATAGGACGGTAGTTTGAGGGATTGGAGCGGTCACCCTTCTTAGGCACAGGCTGTATGAAGGCATACTTCCAGCAAGAAGGAAAGGTAGATGTTGACAGGCAGAGGCGAAAGAGTTTGACCAGGCAGGGTGACAGCACGAAGGCACAGTTTTTAAGGACAATAGGAGGCACTCCATCCATATTGGGAGCAGCAGGGTCGTGGTGGTAGGACTAAGGTGTCTGATCATGGCATATGGGATATTATTGGGGCCCGGCGACGTGACGTTTCATTGGGAGAGAGCTGATTGTAGTTCCCGCATGGAGATGAGAACGTTGCATGTTTCAGTGTTCAATGATGTGGTCTAAATTGCGTCTCTTCTGTTTTTCCAAGTGACGGCGCACTTCAGGTGGTCTAGACCCGCTTAGACACTTCAGAAAATGCACTGGCAATGACGTCGGAGACTTCTGTGCTCCCTGCTATTTTGTCATTGTTGATATTAAGTGCAGGTGGTTGGCTTGGTGAGAACTTTCCTGGAATTTTGTGTACCCTCTTCCAAACTTGTGTCATTTGCGTCTGTGAGTTAATTGTGAACACATAACTGGCGAACGAGGGCTCGCATTTATCTTTTAGGAATTGATATAATTTTTAAATAGAAAGTAAACGTGTTTTTGGTGGTGGTGGTGGTGATGGTGATGGTTGTGGTGGAGATATAGCTGTAGTTGTAGCGTTGGCAGCTTTTATTTTATATGCTTTATTACTGCTGCCCAGATTCTTACCGTGTTAATGACGAAATATCCCAGGAGAAACATAATATAGAAGGGGTGAAGCGATTTTGAAAATGATAGCAAAATTTGTGATCTCAATAATGATGATGATACTACTACTACTACTACTACTAATGATAATAATAATAATAATAATAATAATAATAATAATAATAATAATAATAATAATAATAATAATAATAATAATAATAAAAGTGTCGGATAGAAGTGAGGGTGTTTTTGCTGGTGATGATGTATTTGAAAGGGAACACAAAGGAACACAAAGGAAGAACAAACAACAGCAGACCTGCTAGTCCTTACGAGGCTGTTTGTGACAATCTACACTAACTAGGCGAAGGCTCCTCCCCACCCCCCATCCCTCCAGCCAAAGCTGGCAGGAAAGGAAAAAGAACCATGCAGCATGTAAAAACTGCATGGAAATTATGTAGGAAAGAGGAAAGATCTATCATTACTGCTACCACTAACCGGGCGATAAAAGCGGACAAGGACACCAGTATTCGAAAGAACAACGTTATTACGACAATGAGTAATATCTTAGTTGCTGGTTGGATTCAAAATACTTGTCTAATCTATTCTTGAATGCCGTAACTGTTGTACTATCAACGGCATCAAAGAGTAGAGAGTTCCAAACATTAACAACTCGATTGAAGAAGAAGTGTTTAGCTTCGTGCGACGAGAATCTTTTACCACTTATCTTCAAATTGTGATTTCTTCTTGTTCGATTTGATCGATCAATTGTAAAGCAATCTTCCGCATTAATATCACTGAATCCTTTAAACATTTTAAACGCTTCTAATAGATCGCCTCACATTCTTCGTTTTGAAAGGCCGAATAAATTTACTTCTTTAAGCCTTTGTTCATATGATAAATTTCTCAACCTAGGAATCATCTTTGTTACTCTTCGTTGAACCCGTTCCAACTTCTCTATGTCTTTTCTGTAATAGGGACCAAAACTGTACACAGTACTCTAGACGGGGTCGAATCAATGAATTATATAGTTTTAATATTACTTTTTTCGATTTATTATTAAAGACTCGTCCGATGAAGCCAACCAATTTGTTTGCAGTTTTAACTACCTCTGAACAATGCTGACCGGGCTTTAAATCACTTGATATAGTGATTCCAAGACCCTTTTCTTTACTTACTGCAGAAAGTTGTTGGCCATTCATTACGTACCGAACGCGATTGTTATTTTTTCCGATGTGCAACACTTTACATTTGTCAACGTTAAATTTCATTTGCCATTGATTGGCCCAACGTGCAAGTCGATCTAGATCTGATTGTAAAGCTTCTTCGTCGAGTGTTGCAGTTACTTTACTTGCAATTTTTGTGTCATCAGCAAATTTTGATACTTTGCAAGTGAGCCCATCATCGATCTCATTAACATAAATTAAGAAGAGCATGGGGCCAGGCACTGATCCTTGAGGTACGCCGCTTTTGACATCGAGCCAGTTAGATGTAACACCGTTTAGAACTACTCTGTTTCCGCTCAGAGAGCCAGTCCACAAGCCAATTGTGAATGTTACCCAAGATACCGTGCGCCAATAGTTTGCTGAGCGATAACGATATTGGTTGCTATATATTTAGTGGTGATGGTGGCGGTAAGGTGGTGCTGATTGTATTGGTGGGGGTGGTGATGGCGATGAAAATAGTAATTATACTATTGGAGATGATTACGACATTAGTGATGTTGATGATGATAATAGGAGTAACGGTTGCAGTGATTTCAGAAATAGTGATGATGGTGGTGGTGATAGTATTAAGGGTGATTATGGTGGTGATATTGAGTCCAACACATATTGTATTTGTGGTGATAGCGGCGATGATAGCTGAAGCAGTGATGATAGAGGTTCTTATGTTCTTAAGTCTTGGTGATGGTGTGCAGGTACCTTCTCGACACTAGCAAGTGCGTGCTCATTATCGTCGATCTCTGGGTACTGCCAGGACCTCACACACCACACACCCCATCCCCCTTGCTCAAGGGGGGACAGTAATCACTCCTAGTCAACGGAAAGAATCCGGCCTGAGCGGGGCTCGAACCGCCGCCTGTTTGGCCGTGAAGCCTTGCAGCGCTGCACTCTAGACGATTGAGCTACCGGAGCGGTGTGTGTGTGTGTGTGTGTGTGTGTGTGTGTGTGTGTGTGTGTGTGTGTGTGTGTGTGTGTGTGTGTGTGTGCATGCACAGGATTTTATTTTCAAGCATTTTTTTGTCTGCAAGCATGCTTTCTTCGTCTTTGTTTCTCATCAGTCAGAGTGTCTGTCTGTCTGTCGTATTCTTAGTAACATGTCCTACTCGAATGCATACCCTCCCCCCCTCCACGCACACACACACACACACCTCGACTCACGACTTCATTTCGTCACGTCAGAGTTATGAAATCTCTTCAGACAAAAATAAAAATGTAATCTCGGCTTGTCGGAGTAACGCATGCATGGAGGAAGAGGCTGATGCAAGGAGGAGGAGGAGGAGGAGGAGGAGGAAAAGAAGGAGGAGGAGGAGGAGGAGGAGGAGGAGGAGGAGGAAAAGAAGGAGGAGGAGGAGGAGGAGGGGAAGGAGGAGGAGGAGGAGGAGGAGGAGGAGGAGGAGGAGGAGGAGGAGAAAAGAAAAAGAAAAAGACAAAGAAGAAGGAGGAGGAGGAGGAGGAGGAGGGGGAGAAGTGTAAGTGGCAGTATAGATGAAATGACAGGTTTCTCGACGCAGAGTTTTGATGTGAATTCCAGACTTCACTTCCTCAAGTCGAGACTGATGTATTCTCGTGTGCTTTGTCATGTTCCTGTGGCGGTTTGTTTTGAAATATTGTATTGTTTGAATGGATATCCTGCATGTTTTGGTTGTTTGCCATATCTATGTATATATATTGATAATTCATTATCATCATCATCATTATTATTATTGTTGTTGTTTTTAAGTGCATTTGCATCGCCAATGTTACTGTCTTTAATAGCTTTTCAGAACTGAATAAATTTGTTCTTATATATTGAACATGCAGTAAAATCAAAGGCTTGGTCACGCTTGTGGTATTTTTTCATCAATACAAACGGCACTTGTCCTTAATTCTTTATACTGTAGCGTGTGTCGTGTCTGTGCCTTTCCATTAAGGTGATGGAGAGGACTGTTTCCACTTCCTTCAGCTGGTCGCGAGGCATGTAGTTGACTCGCTTTGGTATTGACGTGTTGGTGTTCCCAGGTGTCTCAGTGTCAGTCGAGGAGGACGGGGGATGTCCTCGCATGTATTAGTTAAGTCATCACGCTAATGAGTGCTTGATTCCAGCCAACAGAAGCGCCGTGACATTATCCATGCGTCTTATTCTGCATTATTCCTCAGGGGCTTCAGCACCCCAACACCCTTCGCTGCCATCCTGTTCATCTGTCTTTGCCGTGTGTCTCAAATTAATGCTTTCTCTCCGCCCTTATATTCCCTTCCATACCTTTTAAAATCTTCACTCTATGTAATACCCCTCCTCCTGCCTTTGTACCTAATATCCCTCCATCCACCCCTTCTTAACTATCCTTTACCTTTAAATCTACTTCTGCTTTTACCGCCATCTTACTCATCTCACATCCGTCACCTCCACTTGCCCTGCACTTAAGCTGTCCATTTCCATACCTTATTTCATCTGTCAATTACATATATTCTCTCTCGAAGTCCCCTAACCCCGGCTTTTTAAACAACCTACCTCTCCTTCATCTTCGCGTATTCCATTACTACCATCACGTTCCTGCCTCACAATTTTATGCCACTCTTAAAAACTCATTTTCCCTCAAGAGCCCTTCATTCTTGCTTACTGTCTTCCTCACCTCCATTATCATCACCACCACCATCACTCCCCCACCTCACCACCACTACCAACCAACACCACCTCACCACCACCTTTTATTCATCTCACTTTTCAAGCCTCTCACAATTCTCCACTCAACACCAGATCATTACACAGCACATCATTAGCACCATTTCCATAGGTATTTCAAACTTAATGCTGCTGCAAGTCCACCCCTCCCCTCCTCTCCCTCTCTCCACATGCCTCTTTGTAAGCCTGTTGGGAGTGTGATAGCGTGTCGTTGGGGGCGCCGCCATCCCCTTGTTTCCAACCCAGGCCCGCCACGAAGCTCTCATACAGCCAATTTGGCCTCAACTCAGGATATTAACCCTCGCCCATTATTGGATCTAAATTCATCAACCTGCAGTTTGATGCCTTTGTCAGGAGGAGGAGGAGGAGGAGGAGGAGAAGTAGAAGGAGGAGGAGGAGTGGGTGGAATGTGATGGAGATGAGATGACAAACCAGCTCTATCCTCTCCCTACCTCCCGCTGATCCTCCCCAAAATTACCCTTTTACTTTGCTTTATTCCTCCCACTACCTGCACCCTTATAATTATGTGCTCACCTATTGTGTTCCCTCCACACCTATGTATGACTAATCTCCATTTGTCATTCTCCCAATCGTCTCTCTCCTTTCCTCTTCCTCTTCTCCCTCATTTAGCCCCTTTTACCTCCCCCTTTCCTCCGTTGCTTTTCTTTTCGCCCTTCTAATCTTCATTCCTATCGATATCTCTTTTCTTTGCTCTATGGATATATCTACTCCCTGCCTCCCCTCACCCTACAGACAAACACCTTCCTCTCCTTCATCTCGTGTTTTCCCTTTATCTTCCCATTCACACACATCCTCTACTTCGTGTCCTTCATCTCGTTTTCTTTCCATCCCTCTTCTCTCTTTCCTTGTTTACCATCAACTACATACCCATCTCTCAACTTGTTTTATCCTGTCCCATTTTCCCCGCTTTCTCGTACACTCCTGTCATCTCTCGTCTTTTTCTTTCTCCCACGCTCCCGTTTCCCTTTTAACGCACCACCTTTATTCACCAGTTTATCCATGCCTTCCTGTCTTCCTACACATCTATCCACTCTCTCCTCTCTATCCCCTCCACCTGTTCATATCTCCGACTCACATTTTTCTTTTCCCTCCCCACACAGCACAGCAGCACACAGCAACGCCACACAACCCACTGCGGTCTTGGGTCATAAGAGCATCACTGTTTGTAAACGCCTGACAAACGTTGTGGTGGAAAGCTTTACATGGGAAGGGTGTGTGGAGAGTGGCTGGAACGGGCGGCGGGTGAGGGTTGATGGGGGCAGGTGGTGAAGGGGTGATGTTGAGTGAATTGAATATAATTAGTGAGGAGGTAGAAGGGGTGAGGCGAGAGGAGAGAGGTAGGGTGGAATATGAGGATGCTGGGTGATGAGCTAGGTGAGAAAAATTAAGGCGGCAGGGTGAGGCAGGTGGCGGGGGTCTGCTGAGTGAGTGACGCTTGCCAGCAGCACGGGGTCGCGCATGTCAGCCTCAGGGAGGGCGAGGATCCAATCTTGGCCTCTATTCACCTGCGACGCTGCTGTAAGTTTTCCTTTAGGGCGAATGAAAGAGGGAGGAGAGGTAAGGTAAAGTTTGGGTCATATGCTATGGCTGCAGGGACATGGTGCTTATCTCCGTCGCATTGGCCCTTGATCCTGTAGTGGGAATAACCCATTACCCCGGGACACAAGGCCATTTTGACATCCGGATTACCACAGTTTACCTTCCCCAGATTCCCTGAGGTATTCAATTATCGACCAGCCCGAAAGGGAGGATGAACAGCTGGGTGAGCTGCACGCAGACTAACTGGGCAGGGATTTAAACCCAAGCCCACGGATTCGTAGTTAGGCACGCTTATCCCCAGACCACGGAGTAATGGTGAAATGCTTTAAGGTGAGAGATGTTGCGGTGAAGTGAGCGGTGGATAAGGGGGTGAAGGGGAGAGGAGGGAAACGATACAGTAGGGCTGAAAGGTTGTAGGATATGGGATGATATGATGTACGGGTGGAAAAAGACTATTATGGGGGAGAAGACAGAGATGGTCAAGGTGAGTTGTAGGGAGAAGGAAGAGGAGGGGACTATAGGGGGGTGAGTTGTAGGGAGAGGGAAGAGGAGGGGACTATAGGGGGGTGAGTTGTAGGGAGAGGGAAGAGGAGGGGACTATAGGGGGGTGAGTTGTAGGGAGAGGGAAGAGGAGGGGACTATAGGGGGTTGAGTTGTAGGGAGAGGGAAGAGGAGGGGACTATAGGGGGGTGAGTTGTAGGGAGAGGGAAGAGGAGGGGACTATAGGGGGGTGAGTTGTAGGGAGAGGGAAGAGGAGGGGACTATAGGGGGGTGAGTTGTAGGGAGAGGGAAGAGGAGGGGACTATAGGGGGAACAGACTTTAGGACAAGGATCATATACGCGTGGAAAGAGAAGAGGTTGAAGGACGTACAGGGATGAGGTGAGGGAAAGGGAACAGGAGGGAGAAAGGAGAGGACAAAGGGATGAAAGGGTTGAGGAGTGGACAGCAGAGGCGAAAGATTTAGGACAAGGGTCATGAAGGACTGAAAAAAGATGAGAATGAAACTTAGGACAGGGATGAGATGAACTGGATGATGAAAAACGAGACGCAGGCAGCACTATGAGCCTGTTGGCTAGGGGCCTTAGGGTCAAAATATTTACACAGTGGACAAAAGCGCCAAACTTACTGTGTGACTTTATTTGGTGACAGTGATCAATTTTAGAAGGGGTGCCCAGAGCTATCAACTTTCGGTGGCGGCCATCTTGGATTTTGTCAAAATGGCCGCCACTGGAGCTGACCGTTTCTGCTATTTTCCATATCATGGCTTCCACCTGAGTTATTTCTTTGATGTTGATGTCAAATAGTATGCTATTGAGGTCAAGGAATCTGATTTTGATGTTTAGATGTTTTTAGAGCAATGTTTTTATATTTTAAATATTGTCATAAAATGGACAAAAATTGATTTTATATAAATATTTAGTACCATAAAATTACATTTACATAATTTGCTGATATAAGAGGCACACATTAGAGTGCAAAATATATGAATATCTACAGCTGGGAGACTTTCATGTTGCGAACAGCAATTATCACCTTATATTACTAGCAAAAAGCTACCATCCTGTTCCTTAGGCTCTACCGTACATTTTTAGAATTAGGTTTAATTTGTTGATTAGGAGTCACATTTACAGCTGAAAATTTTACAAATATACCAGCCATATTCTACAAGGCAAACATTTTAGCAACTGATACATCATGCATGTATGACATTGCAATATTTTTATCAGGCAAAACTTTCATTATTTTAAAACTGTAATACATCATAAATTCATAATGGGTATAATATGCATATAAAGAATGAACATACTTTTCAAGCTAAACATCAGACTTTGAGATTTTATCATTCGCACAATGGCTACAAAATTACATATATTGCATAAGTTATCTCTAATATAATGACAACTCAAGTTATTACTGATCTAGATGAAAATCACAATCCCCCACGCAAGAACACAATGTTGTGCATCCAAGGCCAGCTTCATATTTGGCTGTCTGGGATGATGGATTATGGTCGAGGTTGTCAATGGCTCCCTCTGTCTATAGCCCTTTACGAAGATTCATAGGACAGACTATCCCATCAGCTTGATACTTTTCTGTCACATAATAGGCCAATTTTGTTTTCTCTCTGGAGCACACGCTTGTAGCTTATGCTCAGCCCCAGGGTGTGAAGATGCTCAATGAGAATCTTATTTTTAGTCTGTGTGTGGATCTTGACTCCCAAATACAAGACAAAAGCATCTCTCTGGAACGGCCTATTTTGCTTTATGTCAAGATCTTGTTTTTTTGATGATTTCTTTTTTATATTGAAATAAATCAGTTTAGCAATACTAAGGCAGCTTTCGCTCTCTTCGTCATCCTGGTCTTCAATATCTGTTCCATTGAGCAGCAATCATATAAGGTTCAACAGAGTATGTTGGAATGCTTTCTGATTGACAATGCTCTGTGAATGTGCCGTCAAATTTATATCCTGGTTTGTTAAATAAATATATCCTTTCGGATATTTTTTGCCACTTGTATCATTGCTAGGGCATCTGTTTCAGGTCTATGTGTTACCTCTTGCAGCAGGTCTCCCAAACCCTCTCGAAATACGAGCATCCGTGCACGTCCAGATGATTGCTCCTGACATTGATCATGAAAGTGGCTGAGCAGTTTATCTTTCAATCTTGTTCGATTCACGTCACTCTCAATACCGACATTTCTTCTTCGTGCTTCATACATGTTGTGTAAGTTCTGCAAGGGAAAGATGCATTGCCTTTCACTGAGTCTATCGGTTATATAGGAAACCAGGGCTGGTACTTATAAAATTTCATAAATTTCAGTCGTAAATCTGGTAATAACTATGAAAGTTTCATAATTTTTTTTCATAAGCACTATGAAAGTTTCATATTCCTTTCATAGCTATAACGTTCATAGCTATGGGTGATTTCGTGATCGCCGACAAGTGTGGGAACCCTGCATACAATTTTTTTCTATTAAGTGATATAGAAGCACTGAAGATATGGAAATAGACATAAAAAACACATTTCCATATTAATTAAGCAATAATTTCACTATATCTTCGCAGTAAATAAGGTTATTGTCCAAAACAAACTGTAGCCTTAGCAACGGCGCTCCGCCGGAGGTAAACATTCGCTCAGCCAGTCAGCCAGTGAGCCACACGCCGCACGCCTTTTCGTTTCTTGACGCCATGGATGACCCTGTAGCTGCTGCCTCAACCCCATCAAAGAAGAGGACAAGGAAGCCGAACTGGACTATGGACGAGTCCTTATATTTGCTTCAGCTCTACAGAGACCACGCTCGTGTTCTCAGGCAGAGCTTCAGCGAGGATGGGTGCACCCATCAAACCAAGCAGAAGGCATGGGAGGACATAAGGAGCAAACTCCAGCAAGCCTTTCCTGCAGGGCAGAGGACAACGAAGGAGTGCCAAAAGCGATGGCACACCATCCTTGTCACAGCACGGCCCAAGCTGAGTCAAGTCAGAAAGGACTTTGCTGCAACAGGTAAGAGAAATGAGTATTCCTGGCGCATGGTTCTTCAGATTTAGCTTTTCCAGAAAATATATATTTTTTTCTTAAATTGGGGTACTACATACTTAACTGTAGAACACCATGTAAAGTTAGGGTAAAGGTCCAGTACAACTCCGGCACCTTAGTTTTGGTCTATTTTTGATAAAACTACAAGTTCTCCCTTCTCACAGCGGTCAATTTTACCTGTCTGCCAAGAACTCATCAAGCTGAACCATTAGAACCTCATATATGTATATATATATATATATATATATATATATATATATATATATATATATATATATATATATATATATATATATATAGATATATATATATATATATATATATATATATATATATATATATATATATATATATATATATATATATATATATATATATATACACCACTCGTAAACTACTTTGATTGGGCATTTAAGGTCATTCAGTATGGAGTAAGTGGACAGTAAGAAAAGAAAAAGGCATGTGTGGAATAAACCTTATACTTTTTTTCTCTTTTCTTTTGTTTTTCAATTTTGGGCTTAGCAAAACTGTATTTTAACTTCCAGGTGGTGGCTCTCCTCATCCCCCCATTGACCCTCTTGAAGAGCTGGTGGCAGATATTTTGGGAAAAGAAAATGTCACCATAACGGGCATAGCTGGTGCTCCTAGTCTCCACGACGATCCACTTGAAGGGACGAGCAGCAGGTACTGTTAGACAAGTGTATTTTTTTTTCAATTGATTAAGAATATATTTTAATTATGGTGTTGGATATTTGTTTTAGTATGATTAGATTGTGTTTAAAGTTTTATAAATTTATTTTCATTATGTTGTGGAATATTTTCTGGACTGATTAGATTTTGTTTAATCTATGAGAGGGAGACAACTGAGTGTCAAAGAAGTGTGAATAGCTATCTGGAAGGCTGTGCCGAGGGAACGAGTGTAGTAACTTTACTTATTTATTTCAAGTCAACCTATAGTGCCTGTAGTTTTCTTTTATGTATTTGTTGAATAATTTATTTGCTTATTTTTAAGGGCATGGTAGTCTCATGAAGCTCGTCATGGCATAAGGAATTTGTTTAAATTGGTGCCTGTTATGTTTAGCTCATGCTGCCCCCCAGAACTCTTTCTTGATTCACTGGGGAGTATTAGAAAGAAGGTTGAGGCTGCATTTTTACTCAATGTGTATCAGACTTAACATAGCTTACAGTGCTCGCAAAAAGTTTAGGCCGCGCCGATCAGACGAGCGCAGGTCGCTAGGAAACTCACGCATTATAAGAAAAGAGCTGAAAAAATCGTTACAATGTAGCGAAAATGCTTTGCTTTGTCTTTGCAACGTTGGTCGAGTCTCCCGCTAAGTAGTGACAACACTGAAAATGAGCTGCCAGTTAGTTTTTAAAAATTTAAGTAGTGAAGAAATAACCTTTCCACCCCAGCCCGCTCCACGGCCGTTATAAGACCTTATAAGGGTGGACAGACCGAGGTTTTTGAGTGGGTGTTTCCTCGCCGCCACGCTGGTGAAACCTGGCAACGTTCTTCCTCAGAGAACACTCACTCACACCGAGTTGTATCAAAATCTCCTTGGTTTGCTGCCCAGCCTTATGCAAAGCAACTATCATTGCAAGTATATCATGTGATAATTGTTCATATTTCCCAATATTAAATCCGCAGTTCACAACACAATCTGTAGATACACATAATTTCAAAGCGTCACTCGTGGAGCGGGCTGGGGTGGAAAGGTTATTTCTTCACTACTTAAATTTTTAAAAACTAACTGGCAGCTCATTTTCAGTGTTGTCACTACTTAGCGGGAGACTCGACCAACGTTGCAAAGACAAAGCAAAGCATTTTCGCTACATTGTAACGATTTTTTCAGCTCTTTTCTTATAATGCGTGAGTTCCCTAGCGACCTGCGTTCGGCTGATAGGCGCGTCCTAAACTTTTTGCGAGCACTGTACAATTAGACTTATCAATAATTTAAACTTTTTTTTCCTTAGTGTCTGCATGAGTGAGTTAACCAGTCATGCAGAAACTGGCCCAGCGTCGCTCTTGGAGGGTGCTACCCAAGATCTGCCCGCCTTATTTGCTGCTGCTGCTGAGGTGATTTCCAGCGTGCCTGCTCCCTCTGCCCCTGCCACAGAAGTCACCAGTGTGCTGCTTCCCTCTGCCTCGGAAGACGGAACAGTCTTCATGGTAGATGAGGAGGAGCTGCAACATAAAAAAAAAAAGGAAACTTGAGCTTCAGCTACTGGAGGAACAAATCCAAGCGCAAAGAGCAGTTAGGATGGCAATGGAAAAAATTGCACAAGTGTGTGATAAGTGGAACCAAAATACAAAATAAATATGATAAATAAATATGATTGCTTAAACTTGTCTTTCTATTAAATTCCTCTACTTACACAGTTTTTTCTGGCACGATTGTACATCGAAGTTCCTCACAGTTCAACACTGAAAAAAAAAGACATAGCTAAAATAAGATTTTGTAGGGCAAGTGATTGCTAAAATTACAAGGAAATGATTCAATTATACTACACATTATTGAATACTAGTACTTCCCAAATGTACAACAGTGGTTTTAGCATGATTGTTAGTTTGGTAATTAAAATTCCAGTGTCTCTCCTGTCTCGCAAATTATGAAGTGAATATATTTTCTTGGTATATTTGTGTGTTTTGAATGATTCTGCTAACCTTTGTTTTCACAACTAATTTTTTTCAATTTTAAGCTAATGAAAAGGGTTGCCGCGCATCATGTTTCGGCGTGTTTTCTAATACTAATAACCTACGCCGGAAGACATTTGACTATAATCTATCGGAAGACCTAGCCTAGGTTAGAGTCAAATGTCATTGGAGACCATTTTCCATGGTGCACTTGGCCCAAGGCTCGGTAATGCGCCGGGACACAGGCTGAGCGCGTCGCCCATAAGGAAATCTCTAATTAAAAAAAAATCAGTAACGGCGTTTCTAGCAGTTTATAGGGGTAAGAAATTTATAGAATGGTGAGAACTAACCCAGTATGAGGGTGAGAAATGCAACAGTGAGACAGGGAACACACTGTAATAATACCATTAGTTTTGGGGTTTAAAATTAGTTCCATTAATATAACTTACTTGAAATAGCGTCTGACAAACTCGTCCCTGTACCGCAATCCATCACGGTCTTGACCTGCAGGGAGCGGCTCGGCATGACCACCATTGTCGTCATTTTCCTCTCCGGCAGCCATCTGGATGTTGTCCTCTGCTTGTGGTTGGCCATGTTCTTCACCACCCTCCAAAAGTATTTGAATATTTCTGTCTTTGCATATGTTGTGCAACATAGCGCAGACAAAAATAATCTTACATACTTTCCCTGGGGGAGTTACACGAATTTCACTGTGGAGAACATGAAATCTTCGCTTCCACTGGCCAATTCCTCTCTCCACAATACTCCGTGTTTTCTTGTGAGCTCTGAAAAGTAGAAATAAAATTCTTTTACATAATACTGTTTAGGTTAGATTGCTGAAAGTTGTAACACTGCGAGACTGGCAAGAGTGCCCGATTTTGCATTCCCCCACCTAAAATCACAAACTCCCATTAGGTCCCCATGTTTGTTATTCTTAGGGAAACTGAAAATCAAAATAGGGTGTGGGGTCATAAACTGCAAATTTGCCAGGCAAATATTTTGTTTGTAATATACGTTGTTTATCCAAATCATATCAAGAAGCTATTGCAGTTCATCATATAGTTTTACGAAATGCAGATTATTTCATATCTTACCTATTGTAGGCTAGCTGGTATTCATGCTGAGGTCGCAGATATGGTGTCAGCAGCCAAGTTTTGTTACCGTACCCACTGTCCCCAAGCAGATGGCATCCAGCTGGAACAGCACGAGTCTCGAACATCCTCTTGAGCCCACTTTCATTCAAAATGCGTGCATCATGAACTGAGCCTGGCCACTTCGCTTCTAAGTCAGTAATCTTGTATTTGGCATCGAAAACCACCTGCACATTTATACTATGGTATCTCTTGCGGTTTACATATTCTGCCTCAAACTGTCTTGGTCTCATAATTCTGATGTGAGTTCCATCAATAACACCAACCACTTCAGGAAAGCCAGCAACGTCCCTGAATTCTGTCTTTTTTTGCTGGAGATCTTGATTGGCGGGAAACTTTATAAATCTTTTCAGTATGTGTGGGGCACTTAGGGCGTCCAGTGTTTCCGTGATGACCCTGCTCACTGTCTGTTGGGACACTCCCAAGTCATCACCATTACAGAGCTGCATTTTCCCCGTCGCTAGGTACCTTAAGGTTATTAAAACTTTATGCTCGGGAGTGAGAGCCTTGTTGGTCGCCGTTGGTCTCAGTAACACGGGCCTCACCAAGTCTGTCACAAAAACAATGCCAGCACGATCAAGTCGGTACCTTCTGATCAGTTCTGTATCACTCAGTTCATTCAGGACGTCTCTCCTTTCTCGAAATTCCCTTGGCTGACGTACACGGGCTTGTTGTTGTTGTCCAGCCATGATGCCTTGATCTTGATCTTAACCTTCATGTACATGTGACCCGTTGAAGAGTCAGTCCTTTGTACCTATGAAAATTTCATAAGCTCGTATGACACCTCTCGCGCTGTCTTTTTGAAGGTTTATGAAAAATTCATAGCGCTATGAACTTTTATAAGTACCGGCCCAGTTCTGCAAAAAAAGCAGTTGCCTCTCTGCATTTGTCTCTCTGTTTGAATCTCCGCGTATGGTGGAACGATAATGGTTTCTGAATGCAGTGAGGCAGTCAAAATGATATTTCAACTCCTGAGCAATTACATCACCTCTGCACAATTTGCCAAGAAGATCTGTATCATGCATGGTTGTTGCCAATTCTTTCAGGTTCTGGTCCAGCTGAAATATCGAACATTCATGTAGAACCCCCTTCTGTTTGCTCGCAGAACAAGCAAGTTTCTTTTGGACCTTCAGATCTTCTAGATTTCCTCCTGGACCCCAACTCTTGAGCACCATGGTCCACTGCTCGTTTCTTTGCTCTTTCCAGCTTAGATCTTGCAAACTTTAGATGACACGTTTTGTGCCACTTCGCGGAGTTATTTAAAATATCCTTGGCTTCGAAATCTTGGCTGTTCAATTTTACCGGTGATGGTTATTCTCCAAGTTCACTAAACTCAAGTCACAAGATTCAAGAAGGTTTCATATACGTTTTGCGCATTTCCCTGTAAGCTTTTGGCAGGACATTTAAGCTCTCCACTACCACCACCACATATTATGCAGCTACTCCAGTCCATTGTCCCACCACCAAGTCCCTTCCTGAAAGAGAAATTATAGGGTTTAACATGTAAAAATGTTAAGGGATTTTTTATACATTATTTTCACATAATAATAAAAATACCACTAAAAGACCCAGTGGATTACTTTCTAGACATCAAAATAAGATTCCTTGACCCCAAAACCATACTATTAGGCACCAAAACCATACAAATAGCCTAAGTGGAAGACACAATATGAGGAAAAGTCTATTTCCCCATTTGCCGTAGCGTCCATTTGGAAAAATCCAATATGGCCGCTACCGGAAGTTGATCGAACCGGGCACCCCTGCGAAAATTGATCACTATGACCCACTCTAGTAACACAAAGTTTGGCGCTTTTGTCCGCCGTGTAAATATTTTTCCCCTGTTTGACCGTAAGGCTATGTATTGCAGCGTGTCACGTCATCAGCTAGCCGCTGGAGGAAATGATTTGCAGTGTTGACACGGTTGATTAGGCATGGGAAGCGAACTGGAGACAAGGAGGGGGAAGAGAGGGACAGAGGGAGTATTTAGGCATTGGTAGGTAAGGAGCGGCTAATATAAACTGGCATAGGGGAGATAGATGGTGATGAAGCCGGACTGTGGTAACGAAGGTAGAACGAATCAGAGGCAAAGACATAGTTATAAGGCAGAGGAGGAATAATTTGTTGATATAGGAAGGGTTAAAAGGAAATATTATGGGAGAGAAATATTGGAAGGGATAAGGGATATAGGAATGGGAAGAGAGGAAGGGTTAAAAAAGAAAGAGATTTAAGGAATGTAAAGGGGTGAGGAGGGAAGAGGAACAGGAAGGCTAAAACAAGGAAGAGGCCGTAGAGAGAAAAGAGGGAGGAACCAGGGAGAAGGGATGGGACAAGGAGAGTGAAGGGGAAAGGGAGGCGGAAGCGAGAGGGGAGGCAGGAAGGATGAGTTGAGGGATAAAGGGGAATGGGAGGAGGAGGGAGAGAGACCAACGACCCCTGACCTTGCCTCTCCGTCCCACCCTTACACACACACACACACATGCAAACAAACAAGCACGCAGACAAAGCAAACAGACTGCATGCCATGTTTTGATATGTTGCCTCAGTCGCACATCGCCTTTAAATGGCAATAAGATAAAAGCACAGGGGGATTTCATAAAGATGTAACGACTTCAAATGTCATATCTTTACATTTTCATCTACGCTTTTTTTTTTTTTTTACTATCATATTATGGTGATTAGATGATGCCGATTTATGATTTCAAAAGTTTTGACCCCAGAACTAAAAATCTGTAATATTAAAAATGTCATGAGGAAAAATCGTCGATTCTGCCATGAGTTCAATGTTCACACAAGTGATGCACCTAAAAACAATATCATACTCAGAGTTGTCAAGCATTTTGAAAGCAAAGGTATTGCTCACAGCACACACAAGAGGCAACAGTGGACGTTCAGCATCAGTCACAAAGAACCAAACCAAAACTGATACCATCCGTAACTCAGCCATCAGAAGTCTCAAAATGTCGCACCGCCGCCGCTCCCAAGATATAGAAATCTCCCCCTCAAGTGTGTTACGCATCATGAAAAAAGAGCTGAGGCTGTTCCCCTACATTATAATTGTCAGACAAATAGTTCCATTTCCATAATGCGTAACACACTTGAGGGGTAGATTTCTAACTCCTAGGAGCGGCGGCGGTGGGTCATTTTGGGACGGCTGATGTCTGAGTTCCGGATGGTATAAGTGTTGGTTTGGTTCTTTGTAACTGATGCTGAATGTCCAATGTTGTCCTTGTGTGAGCTGTGAACAGCACCTTTGCTTTCAAAGTGCTTGACAACCTTCACCACGACTACTACTACTACTACTTCGACTACTGCTGCTACTACTACTAATAATAATAATAATAAATAATAATAAATAATAGTGAAAGTAATGACAATACAAGTACTAAGCTTCAAAGTAGTTATATTTTATGTGTGCATATTACACGTGGCAAACAGTAAGTCATCCATATACACATAATTAATATTTTTACGGCACCCCTGAAATATTTCATATCTCATTCATTACGTGGTCTTGTGACTAGACCGCGTACTGAAAGGAAAGGAAAGGAGGGGACAAAGTGGGCAGGACGTCTCCTTTGACAAACAGTAACATGCCAAAGACAATATAAAAAATATATAAAGTATTCAACGATCACTTGCACATCAGACACTTTTTTTTAGAGAGAAAAAAAAAGGATAATCTACATGCGGATCATTAATAATATGAATGTTTATTTTTCTCACGAACGAGCTTGAAATGATTGGACTGTGGTCAATCATTTCATACTTTATATATTTTTTATATTGTCTTTGGCATGTTACTGTTTATCAAAGGAGACGTCCTGTCCACTTTGTTCCCTCCTTTCCTTTCCAGTGCTGCCACTCTATTACTACTACTGCTGCTACTGCTATTTTTTTATATATTTTTTTACGTCTTGACCTATTGCGCCGGTAGGCTTCTTCCCGGTGGATCCTGATGGTCGGTCCAAGGCTTCTTCCCGGTGGGGCCTGATGGTCGGCCCAGCCCGTTCTGGCGCAGGCGACGGTTTATAGTGGCGCCATCTTGCATTGGCTTATGCTGCCCTCCCGGAGCTCATCTTTAATCCTAGAATCTAGAGTCCGGGTTGATAGGTGGTCTTCTGGACAGCATGTGGGTAGTTTTAAGCCACTCGGCGGCGAGTACTATCCACAAGATTGTCCGCCAACAGACCCCGTGTTATCAGGTCAGCCGGATTGTCCTTACTTCCACAATGTTGGCAGCAACTTGGAAGCGTTAACTCTCGGATCTGCTTTACCCGATTAGCTACAAATATTTATTTCTTACTAGCACCTCCTTGAACCCATGACAGAGCAATAGTACAATCTGTCCAACACATAACTAACATTGTTATCTAGGCTAAGGGCATTCTTCACAAAGTTAACTAATCTTGGACTTGAACACAAAAGTGATCCCATGAGTTCTAGTCTTGGCAATGTAATTGTCTTTATGGGTGAAACTCTCGACTTTGATGATACTAATGACACCTTATATGAACTGTTCTCCACAGGTACTCGCAGGTACACACATGCCCCATAGCCTGTTTCTGAGGCATCACCAAACCCATGTAGCTCCACATGACTAAGCTTCTCCCAAGCCTCTCGTGGAAAATAACATCTGTCTATATGAAAGTTCTTGAAATATTGACTACTAAAGAGCCATTTCTGAAATTTAACTTCAACCCTGATGGCATTTCTTGATCCCAACTCAGAGCCAGTCTCCAGAGTTCCTGAAAAAGTATCTTGCCATACAAAACAAATGGACTAATTAATCCTAAAGGGTCAAAAATCTTAGCTATCACACTAAGGATGCTTCGCTTAGTAGAGACTACTTCTACACTAGAGTCTGGGTTTATGCCGTCAAAGGAGAAACTGTCCTGTGAGCTACACCACCTCAGGCCTAACACAGTATTAGGTTCATCAGTATTTATAAGAGTTACAGTAGCGGAAATGAGTTCCTGTTCCCACTCTGGTAAGCCTTCCCTCCAACCGGCAACGTCGCAGTAGTACTAAAGTGTTGTTGTGAATGAACGGTGTTCGGGTGTGAGTGGCGGAGAGGTTCACTGCCATTCAGGAAGTGTAAGGGAGGCTTTATTCATAATTGAGGTGAAAACAAATGTAGCATGTGTATGCAACACATGTTAACCAAGATATCACTACAAAATAATAACAGCAGAGAGAAGACGAGACGTATTATCTAGAGTCGAGACTTTGATGTTCCGCTCCTCCATCAGCATTCACGTGTGCACTTTCTCTCTGGAGCAGTGCGGACGTTCCTTCACTACGGCTATTGCAGTGTTAGCAGACAGCTCTCTTTTGGGTAGCCCGGACTGCAAGTGCCTTCCGAGGACAACTTTGACTGCTCCGTGACCTGTGTCTCCCCTCCCTATAGTTACTACATTATGGGATTGATTGATTGATTGATTGATTTAAATTAGGCGCCGCAACAGCCAGGGTCATATGGCGCCGCATTCAATGAGTTAAAAACTAAAGAAAAGAAAAAAAACTAAACGAAAAGGGCTAAAAAAGGAACCTAAAAAAGTAAACTAAGAGCAAAGCCAAACAAAACGAGACGAAACAAATCACACAGAAAACGGTCATAACTCATGGAGAAGGCCAGCCTTCTCCATAAAGAGAAATACCTCATGTCCCGGGGAAAGGCATCTCCCTCCCAGCATCAGCGAGAGACGGAACGGTCCGTCTTCTTCCCGACACTGCGACAGGTATCACACTCGCAGGTCCCCCAAACTGGGGCACTCGACCAGCAAGTGCCGCACGGTCAGGGGAACCAAGCAATCATCACAATAAGGCTGCACTCCCCGGGACATGAGGTAACCATGTGTTAGACGCGGATGACCCGTCCGAAGACGGGTCAAGGCTGTCTGCGAGCGACGGTCACGGACACTTTCGTATGACCAAGGACGAGACACAGTCCTGGTAATCTCTCCCATTTTGGAAGTCGCATCCCGAGCATTCCACCTCTCCTGCCAACTGGCAAGAATTGCCTTGCGAATCTCTGGAAACATATCTGTACATGGGACAGCACTAGGAGGGGCAGCTCTAGCTGCTGCCTCCCTTGCAAGTCCATCAGCTCGTTCGTTCCCGTGTACGCCAACGTGTCCTGGAACCCAACAAAACCCAACGCGATATTCCCTGTTGCTGAGCAAATACAGCCACTCGGGAGCAGATAAAACTAGGGGATTAACAGAGGGAGTAAAGGAGCCAAGCGCAGAAAGAGCGCTACGAGAATCACTAAAAATCATAAGAGTCCACAGGAAGGGTAAAAATAATCTGTAAAGAGAGGACTATTGCAGACAGCTCTGCAGTAAATACAGAAGCAACAGAAGAAAGACTACCTCC
This sequence comes from Eriocheir sinensis, assembly GCF_024679095.1. Classification (NCBI taxonomy): domain Eukaryota; kingdom Metazoa; phylum Arthropoda; class Malacostraca; order Decapoda; family Varunidae; genus Eriocheir; species Eriocheir sinensis. Next base: position 2,828,436 of record NC_066515.1, read on the forward strand.
CCGACAGAAGGAGGGGAAACACAACACCAAAGCCAAATCCAGCATCCAATTTAGAGCCATCAGTAAAGATAGGGATGGAGTCAGAGTGTTCAGTGAAATGCTCTAAAAATAAGGCTCTGGACGCATATGGCGGTAAATCCCTCTTACTGTCTATAGTGGGAGAACACACGGATACACCGGGCAACTGCCAGTATCCAACCCTAGGTACTCGATAAGGGCAGATAGGAATGGGAGGGAAAGACAACGGTGTCATGGCAGACGCTACCCGAAACCCAAAAGGTTTAGGGAGACTAGGTCGCTCATCATAATATGCAGGCGAACGGGAATCCCGCAAAATTGACACACAAGGATCTGATTCTGGAAGGCGTTGGACGCGGAACCAGCAACGGAATAGAGAGGACTGGCGTCTCAAATCCAGAGGCAGGACGTAGGTATCGGTGAAGACCGGAATGCACCAGTAGCCAAGCGGACCCCGGCGTGATGTACTGAGTCCAACACGCGTAGGTGAGCCTCCTTGGCGGAGGAGTATACCTCGCAGCCATATTCCAACTTGGAAAGGATGAGTGTTCTGTGGAGGAGGAGTAGCGTGTCCCTGTCTGCACCCCAAGAGGTATGAGCTAGAACACGAAGGAGGGACAGGGTTTTCTGACAAGCCGCCTTAACGTAACGTAAATGAGGCACCCAGGTTAGGCGGCTATCAAATAAAAGACCGAGGTAACGAGTCGTCTCTACACAGGACAGTCGCCTATTACCAAGATATAAGTCAGGGTCCGGATGAACGCCTCGAAGACGACAGAAATGCATAGCTACTGTCTTTGAGGACGAAAATCGAAAGCCGCGCGTATTTGCCCAATTGGCGACTCTGTTAATAGTCAATTGCAGTTTTCGTTCAATCAACGACATCCTTGCCGCAGAAAACGAAATGGATAAATCGTCTCCATATAAGGAGCTATGAACTCCATCAGGCGGGATACCAACGACTCCATTAATAGCCACAGCAAATAGCGTAACACTGAGAATACTTCCCTGTGGTACACCATCCTCAAGTGGACAAACCTCGGAAAGAGTACTCCCCACTCTAACCCGTAAAAGACGATGAGATAAAAACTCCTGAATAAAAACAGGGAGACGGCCATGAAGACCAAACTCAAACAGCTTAAGTAAAATTCCATGACACCAAGCGGTGTCATAGGCCTTCTCCAGATCAAAAAACACGGTCACCTGGTGGTGATTATTGGCAAACGCCTCACAAACTGAGGACTCTAAGGATAAAAAAGCATCCGAAGTGGAGCGCACCTTTCGGAAACCATATTGCACCGGAGTCAATAAATTCCGGCTCTCCAAGTACCACATAAGCCTGACATTCACCATCTTCTCCATCACTTTACAAATGCAGGATGTTAAAGAAATACGACGATAGTTAGTTGCTTGGAGATGATCTTTCCCAGGCTTCAAAATGGGGAGAATTACGGCTACACTCCACAGAGATGGAAAATCACCGGTACGCCAAATTAAATTGTAAAAATCCAATAAAAATGTAAAACCACAGTCAGACATGTGGCGTAAGAAAGCATAAGGGATGTCGTCTGGACCTGGCGAGGAATCATGACACTGGGATAAATCCGTCTTCAACTCGGAGAGAGAAAATGGGATATTATAAGATTCCTCTCCGGTGGAAGCGAAGTTAACGCAGAGTGATTCCACATCCCGGCGATGACGAGCCCCTGGTGCAGTAGGATCTTTCCTAGAGACACTGGCAAAGTGCTTGGCGAATAGGTCAGCAACAGTCTTAGGGTCCGCCACCGTTTCCCCTGCATGCGATAACACTGGAGGGGGAGGGGGGGGAAACTTCCCAGAGATCTTACGAACTCTGTTAAAGACTTCTGTGAGTGTAGTTCTGGTAGTGATGGAAGAGAGATAAGCCTTCCAAGAAATTCGTTGAGCCTCCTTGAAAGTGCGTCGTGCTCGAGCACGCGCTCGCTGACAAGCATCCAAACACTGGCCACGGGGACGACGAAGTCGAGAGAATGCAGCACGCTTCTCTTGCACAGCAGTAGTGCGTTCCACCAGGGAACAGGACGTTTAGGGAACCGGCCAGACGTCCTGGGGACGGATTGAAGGGCTGAAGAATGTAGGGCATCAGTGAAATAGGATGCAGCCTCGTCAGAAGTTCCAAAGTCAGCCAACGGACGAAGAGAGGAGCTAAGTTCCGTAAATCGCTGCCAGTCTGCTTTATCTAGACGCCAGCGAGAAAGGCGTGACTGTGGTACGGAATCAATGCGTTCCAATAAAATTGGAAAGCGGTCACTGCCATACAAGTCCGGTAAGACCCGCCAACGAAAATCAGGAAGAGAATTAGAAGTGCAAAGTGAAAGATCTATAGAGGTAAAAGTACCAGTCTGGCTATGAAAATGTGTCACCTCCCCAGAGTTTAAAATTTATAATCCCTGATCCTCAATAAAAAAAGCAACTAAAAGTCCGCTTGGGTTGGTAACACCATCATCCCACAACGGATGGCGACCGTTAAAATCCCCTAATAAAAGTAAAGGCGAGGAAAGTTCCTGCACCAGGTCGTCAAGATCGTGTCTGTCAACGGGAACACCAGGAGGGAGATAAAGGCTACATAATGTATAAAATTTGCCCAAATCAACCTTAACAGCAACAGACTGCAACGTTGATTGAAGCTGTAATGGGACATAAGGGATATCACAGCGAACGAATATGGGGGTGCCACCATGGTGGCCCCGTCCAGGATTAGGGGTACTGTAAACGGCACGATACCCAGGAGGACTAGAGGGTGGTCTCCGAGCATTGTCTCCTGTAAACAAAGGCACGCAGGAGAAAACCTAGATATCAATGCTCGGAGTTCCTCCCACGAGGCTCGTAGGCCTCTACAATTCCACTGGAGGAGTAGGAAGATGTCTATTTACGACTGCGCTCCAGGCGAGCCCCTGAAAGAGACTGCCTACTACCCACCTGATTCGGTACGGTAATACGACGAGAAGAGGAGACTGGGACCCGAGAGAAGCCGGGTCGAGGGACCTCGAGCTTTCTCCCAACAAAGGAACCTGCGGCCCCTCCGGACGCCGCACTGCTAGAGCCAGACCGCACACCACTCCCCGAAGCTACATGCTCGTGGGGAGGATTCCCAACACTATATCCAAGGGATTCCTCAGTTTCCATATCCGGATCAGGAAAACCACTAGAAGCAACAGGAACTGAAACAGAGGGGGTCTCAGCAGGCTCAATATGAGCCTCCGCATCTTCCTCCATAGGCCTATCGTGAGACCCCAGAATCATGTATACCTACAGTAATCTTAGTTGGCGGAACAGATTCAACTGAATCTGTAGAACCGCGATGTCGCTTCTTCATACCTCTGGCGGACTTCGGCGAAGCAATGTGAGGTGCATGTACATCAACATGCATCACATGGGACGAGGCCGGAGAAGCCCCATCAGAACCTGGAGGTGACTCGAGATAATCACAGGACCAAAGGGAAAATCTATTATGGGACGTAATAACAGTAGCTTCAAAGGGCCGGGAGGAAACCGTAGAGGACACCTGAGCAGCGGGCTGGGCAGAAGAGCGAGTGCCTAGCTATGAGGTGTACGTCTTTGTTCCAGTACCGGCCTTCTGGCGGTAGAGGAGTTCACGGCGCGCACTACCAAGGCTGATAAACTGACTATTTGCAAGTTGCAAAATATCCTGTTCCAGGCGATATCGTGGGCACTGTCTGGAAGACAACTGGTGAGCATCCTGGCAATAGAAGCAATAAGCATCCGACTCACATTCCGCCGTGGAGTGTGAGCCTAATGCAGAACAATTACCACACCGAGAAGGCTCAGTGCAGTATTTCTTACCACGACCATACCCGTAACATAGAAAACACTGTAGAGGGCGGTCAACAAAAGGCTTTACCCAAAGATGGAGGGGGCCAGTACTGACACGGTCAGGGAGGGTAGAACCAAAAAAGGTGAGAAGTATCATATTAGCTGAACCCTTCATCTTGGACACCTTATGAACAGAACTAGGGCACATCCCAAGTATTTCCTCCTCAGAGAACTCATAGAGGTCATGATTATATATATACTGCCTTTACTATAATTGAAAGTATGGTGTGCTTTGACCGTTTCAAACATGTTGTCAGCAGGGCATGGTAGATGTTGCAACATTTTAGCTTGAGTAATATCTTTAGCTCTGACTAACACTCCCTTCCCATACTTTTTCAGATTCCCCTCAGGGATCGCGCCAATTTCTTTGGCGAGGTACCTAGCAGCATGAATGAAGTTGCCACGCCCATTCCTATAGTATGCAATAAACCAACGAGGGGAGGGACCTGGCTGTCCCTGGGAGTTGGCTCTAACAAAGCGTCTTCGAAGAGGTTCGGGACATAGTCCATGTCACTGTCAGAAATATTGGAAAAGCGAAGAAGTTTCGCTTGAAATCCAACACCTGCGATAGGCAGAGTCGCAACAGCATCACACGCCGACTGGGCTTCAGCGCTGGAAGCAAAGGTCACATAGCATCTGTTTGACTTGGTCTCCATCATAAATGAGACGGATACGAAGGACTGTAGCAAATGGCTTGAGTAAGGAGTGCAAGGCACGGTAGGAAAACGATGGATCGATATTCACCATCTGAAGTGCGTCCAGCTTGGAAGAGGGACGCACATCAGAGCTACCCCCGGAATGGGAGGCAGCCTTGTCAGACACACGTGGACTTTTGTGTGGCACGGACTTGTTTTGGTCAGCCCCTCTAGGAGGTAGGGACTTTCCAGCGGCACCACCAGGAACGGTAAAAGGCTCCAAGGTGGCGATGAGAGAGGACCGTGTAGGGGTAATCGGGGACAGGCGGACGTCAGGGAGAGAGGCAGGCCGAGGCAAGGGAAACTCACCCATACACAGGGGAGGAGTTTCACTACCCCACACCCCCACCCACCACGGAGCCCAACAAGGGGAAGCTGAATGTTGGGGCCAGACCGCACCCAACAGCCCCAGGGGTAATGGGGAAGTATACGCATCCACTGCCAGGTGTTTAACGGCGGCCGCGGGACCGTTGCGACCGCCCACCCGGCAATGACCACTTGACCTTAGCCATCGCATGACCAGCCGATTGATTCAGTGGGGCCACACTGAACCACCCGTCTTACCCCAACCCTCCCACCAAAGGAGCGTGTTGCCCACCGAGGGGAACTACACCCTGCCCCGCGGTGGACTCAACCCCCAGATGAAAGGGTACGGGGAGTATACGGGACACCACGCACGGCAAACACGAGAGGAGACAGTAGCCCTGCCCAGGGTGGTAAAAGGGCAGGGCGGGAGAAGGCAACACCACCAGTAGGCCTCCTCTACCGGTGATGAGGTGGGAGCACTTGGTCCACGAGGCCAACGGACATCGAGTCTATCGAGGTGGGCAAGCCACCACGGTAGGTGGTACCGCCGACCTCGCTTCAAGCCCCGTCACCACGACAAGGTGACTCCCCTTCGACGGGGGGTGCCTATGGAGAGGGTGGCAGTAGATATTCTGGGCCCATTCCCTCAGACAATCAGGGGAAATAGGTTTGTGCGTGTAGCCATGGACTATTTTACAAAATGGCCTGAAGCGTACCCTCTGCCGAACCATGAGGCAGCTACCGTGGCAGGAGTGTTGGTGGATGAATTCTTCGCCAGGTTTGATGTGCCGCACGAGTTGCACTCCGACCAAGGCAGGGAATTCGAGTCGGCAGTATTTAAGGAGTGCTGTCAGCTGCTAGGCGTCAAGAAGACTCGTACTACGCCCCTGCGCCCGCAGTCGGACGGCCTGGTAGAGCGTTACAACCGCACGCTGGGCCAGGAGTTGGCAAAGCATTGCCAGGAGGGGCAGGAGGATTGGGACTTGAAAATCCCCATGCTCCTCATGGCCTATCGCTCAGCAGAACATGAGGTGACTGGATACACGCCGGCCCGGCTGATGTGTGGGCGTGAGCCGCGGCTGCCGCTGGATCTCGTTACTGGCAGGCCGCCAGACGAGAGCATGCCCACTACAGTCACTCCGTATGCGACAGCCCTCCAGGATCGCCTTAGGGAAGTGCACCATCAGGTGAGGCATAACCTGAAGGTGTCGGGCGAGGCGATGAAGGATCGGTACGACCGCTGGGCCGCGTCACCACCCTTTTGTGAAGGAGATCAAGTCTGGCTGTACAACCCCCGGCGGAAGAAGGGATTGTCACCGAAACTCCGAAGTCCGTGGGAGGGGCCATATACCGTAGAAAAGGTAATCTCGGACGTCACCTTCAGGATACGCCTCGGGCCACGAAACCGTGCATTGGTAGTGCACGCCGACAGGCTGTGGAGGTACCATGGCCCCGGGGACTTCACCTGGGGGGATCGAGATGCTCAACTGAGCACCGATGAGGAGGACGATGAGGAGCAGAGTCTGGACGAGGACGAGCGCCTGGGGGAGGACGAACCCATCGTGATGGAGGAAGACGGAGTAGAAGAACTGTGTCCTTTGGACGGGGCACTGACAGTCGCTGACGTCGGGCTTGTGGTAGGGAGGCCTAGACGAGAGCGACGCCCTCCAGTTTGGAGTGAGGATTATGTTTAGCTTGTTTGCCTTCAGAATTCAAGTTTTAATGTTACGATGAAATAAGTCCATTATTTATTTGTCCCATGCTGTAGATAGTTGGAGAGCGAGGACGCTCAGTCTTTTCACAGGAAGGGGTAGTGTTGCGAAGACGACCATTCCCCCGTCGATAGCTGAAACAAGCTGTTGCGGAGGCGGCCATTCCCGCCTCCTTTATGACCGTGCCGACGAGGAAACGAGCATTCCCCCATCCAGGAGTCACGTGAGGGAATGCGGGCAGCTGATTGGAGGCGGTCCGAGGTGTGGATGGAGCCGGCAGACGTCGGCGAGAGGAGTCTACTCTACCCCGCCCACCAGAGAGGAAGTCTACTCTACCCCGCCCACCAGAGAGGAAGTCGTCTACCCCCGGGATCCGTGAGGCAGGAGTCGCCTCGCACCGCCCTGCTGCTGCCCTCCTAGAGAAGCCGTTTGTGAGCCTCCGTGTGCCCTTCAAGTGATCTCTCCGCGGGATACCAAGCGCCCGGAGATTGGGCCACGGATAGGTGGTAGGGTATTTGTGTACAAAGGTTCGGGAATACACAGGAAAATACAGGAACACAGTGTTTACTTACCTACTGGGGGTACTAATCCGTCACCACCGCCACACTCAACGAACCCATGGCTGGCCAAGGGAGACCAGGGGTACGCAAGACCAGGGAACAGGGCGGGATGCGTAACACTATCAATGTTTCTGTGTGTGTAAGGATCCCACACCGTGGAGCAGTATTCCAGTGTTGGTCTCAAAAGTGAGTCATAAGCTATGTGTTTAATGTCAGGTGTGCAGTTATGTACTGGAAACCTCTCAGCAACACGCCGCCTTCTCGTAGCCTCCCAGGGCTTCCCTCGCCTGCAGTACACAGTCACCTGACTTGTGGATACTTGCATGAGGTAGGAAGACCCACCACGATGAAGACACGTGGAAGTGCGGGAGGCAGCGGAGGGACTTCTTGTCACGGTAGGTTCACTCGGAGGAAGATGGCGCGGTCAAGGGGTGACCCGCCGCGCCCGCGGTCAGGATGCCAGCACTCGCCACAGTTGACATCTCTCGTTCTGCATAACACTTACACTAACGCCCTAACGGCTATGGGTTAGTATTTATTAATACCCTAACACCATGCACTAAGTAATAGTGGGTCATGCATCCCACGAATAATCAGCATTGTCAGCAATAACGATAAGTATTTGAATAAGCTCCTGCTCCCGCTTGGCCTGGGTCTGGGTCTGGGTAGGTAGATATTTCCCGCCTTCTAGGGACTTATTTTCCCGCTCTCTAAATAAAATGTCGGGGGCTTCCACGGTATTTTCTATGGGCTATTCTTGAAATAATGAATTCATGACAGGGAATAACGGGCAATAAGACTGAGCAACTCTTCCCAGTTGGCACGCAGACCACGGCAGTTCCATTGCACGATATTGAAGATGATTACTTTGTGAGGTGCTTCTGGGCTCTTCCGGAGATGAGTCACCTGCGTTCTTTTTAACGAGACCATCACCCTTTACTAAAGGGCCCTTGGTCCTCATTGTGGCCGATTGCGATGGCCCTGGTACCGCAACCCGATCAGCAGGCCGGGGGCACTGAACAGCCCTTCTGCCCGCTCCTGCTGCCAGCGTCTTCTTTCCCCCGCTCTTGCCAACCGTCCGCCACTCTGAGGCGGCAGCCGAGGAAGAATCAGAGGAGTCCCCCAGAGCAGATTCTCCGGAGGTCAAGGCCGCGGGCGCCGGCAGCGACACACCGCAAGCCTGAGCACCAGCGGACTCCGGCCTTGGGTCAGCCGGAGCCACTGGTGCAGGGGCGACGGTCGCAGCCGACGCCCGGGGGGTCTCCGGCGATCCAACAACTGGCGCCGGAGTTTGCAGCTTGGAAGGACGAGTCTCGTCGAGAGACTCCTCACTGCGTGAACGTTTCTGTTGTTGTGACTCAGGTCGGGGCAGAACACGATTCGGTGTGGCCTCAGATGAAGGCGTCGACAAAGAGAGGACGGGAGCTGCATGGCACGGCACGGCTCATCCAGGGAGACTTTGAGACGGCGTTGAGCGTGTGACTGGAGAACTGAGGCAAAGGTCGTACCAGGACTAAGAGCCTGGTAAGGGCGAGTCGCTTTGCTTCTGCGAAAGACACCTGCCCTTTATTACGGATGGTAAGCACCTCACTCTCGAATCTGAATCGGTCACACTCTTTCGATGAAGCTGCATGGGGCTCGGCACAGTAATAGCACCGAACAGGGCCGGGGCACTCCTCACCATGGTCATCCCTGCCGCACGTGACGCATACCCTAGGGAGACCGTTCTGCATGCGGCGGCATGTTCAAGTCACGTGACCAAATGACTGGCAATGGAAACATCGCCTGGGGTTTGGCACATATGGTTTCACGTTAAGGTTTAACCAAGCCAATTTGACTGTTCTGGGGAGCTCCAACCGATTAAAAGTTATGAACAGTGTGGGTGTGGGTGTAAGTATGTGATATGTGCCTCTTAGATTAAAATGAAAAAAAATGACAATTATATATACCTACATTGATATGACAGTGGTCTTGATAAGGTAGTGATAATAATAATGATAATAATAATAATAAGGTGGTAACGGCGTCTTCAAGTATCTATATCCAGCTTATCTCTCTCTGTGGGGGGCCGGTACTGCGGCTTCCTCTGGATTTTTGGCCCTGCAGCAAAAACAGCAGGTGCTCATAGCCAAACCACGCAGGCTTCGTCGGGGATGCTCCACATTTTTTCACTGATATCAGCCTCAAATGCTCTCTTCTGAATTGTACTTTCAGGGTTTTGATCTTCTTTCCAGCTTCCTCGACGTCTACAAGAAGGGTTGGGGACATAGGGATTCATATTCAGATTTAGCCAAGCTAGCTTAACTGTCTTGGGCAGTACTAGTCGGTTGAAGGTAATAAACAAGGTTGGTGTAGGTGTGAGAATTCCGTCTACCTTTCGTTGCACACGGCTTACTGAAGCCACATCGTAGTTTTTTAGTTCTGTCACCAGTCGTTCTTCTGAGTAGCGGAGTAGGTCCCGTGAAAAGACAACACCCCGAGATTGGTTCATGGTGGCGTGGGGCACTGATGCACCCGGAACAGAGGTAAGGGCGCGGAGCTTTGAGCTCTCTTCAAGTGACGAAACTTAAGCTAACAAGCTACCGTCCCCTTGTGCCATAATCTTGGGCTCACGCCCACAAGCCTTGACCAGAGAACGGTGCACTTCAAAAATATCCAAGTCGTTTATCGGGCAACCATCCACAGAGTTGACTATAATGTACTTTTCATATGAAGCATATATATACCAGGCAAAACTTATATTTGGGGAGTTCCCAGGTTTACGTGAACTATTCCGTGGACCTTTGTGTCGCACGGACTTATCTTGGTCAGCCCCTCTAGGTGGTAGGGACTTTCCAGAGGCACCACCAGGAGCCGTGGAAGGCTCCAAGGTGGCGATGAGAGAGGACCGTGTGGGAGATTCCGAAGACGGGCGGACGTCACTGAGGGAGGTAGGCCGGGGCAAAGATAACTTACCCATACAAAACAAAAAGGGTTTCACTTCCCCACACCCACACCCACCACGGATCCCCAAAAAGTGAGACTGGATGTTGGGGCCAGACCGCACCCACCAGTCCCAAGAGGTAATAAGGAAGTATACGCAGCCACTGCCAGGCATTTAACGGCGGCAGCGGGACCATTGCGATCGCCTACCCGGAAGTGACCGCTTGTCCCTAGCCATCGCATGATCCTAGCCAGCGCATGACCAGCCGATTGATTCAGTGGGGCCACACTGAACCGCCCGTCTTACCCCAACCCTCCCACCAAAGGAACGTGTTGCCCACCGAGGGGAATTACACCCTGCCCCGCGGTGGAGTCAACTCCCAGATGAGAGGGCACGGGGAGTATACGGGACGCCACGCACGGCAAACGTGGGGAGACAGTAGCCCTGCCCTCGGTTGTAAAAGGGCAGGCGCAGGCAACATCACCAGTAGGCCTCTTCTACCGGTGATGAGGGGGGAGCACTTGGTCCATGAGGCCAGCGGACATCGAGCCCTATCGAGGTGGGCTAGCCACCACGGTAGGTGGTGAAGCCGACCTTGCTTCAAGCCCCCTCACCACGACAAGGTGACTCCCCTTCGACGGGGCTATAGGGGTAGTTTGAAGGATTGCAGCGGTCACCCTCCTTAGGCACAGGCTGTACGAAGGCGTACTTCCAGCAGGAAGGAAAAGTAGATGTTGATAGGTAGAGTCAAAAGAGTTTGACCAGGCAGGGTGACAGCACGGAGGCACAGTTTTTAAGGACAATAGGAGGCACTCCATCAGGTCCATAAGCCTTCTGAGAGTTGAAGCCAGAGGGCATAAAAAAACATCATTCCGAAGAATCTTAATAAAGGAGATAGTTTTGGATAAGTGCCAAAAGTCACGTGAAGAATTAGAAAAAGCAAGGTTTTGACATTTTCAATTTATGAAAGAGCTTTTGGTAAGTCGAAGAATAGATTCGGCACGATTCCGGGCTGAAATATAAAGATCATGGTTAACAGGAGTGCGAAGGCTCTAGTACCTTTTGTGAGCTGCCTCTCTATCTTTGATAGCACGAGAACAAGCGTGATTAAACAGACTTTTTAGCTTGAGGAATAGAGAAAGTACGTGGAATGTATGCCTCCATTCCAGAGACAATCACCTATGTGATGCGCTGGGCACACTCCTGGAAGCAGTAATCATTCCACGGGAAATCGGAAAAGTATATCCTCAGGTCGTCCCACCGAACTGAAGGAAAATGCCAAAAGTATCGCCTCTTTGGTGGGTCCAGAGGATGTACTGGAGTGATAGGACAGGATACAGAAATAAGATTTTGATTGGAGTAGCCCAACGGAGAGAACAGTTTGACAGAGTAAGCAGAAGGGTTAGAGGTAAGGAAGAGGTCTAGTATGTTGGGCCTGTCTCCAAGACGGTCGGGAATACGTGTAGGTTACTGAACCAACTGCTCTAGGTCGTTGAGGAGAGCAAAGTTGAAGGCTTGTTCACCAGGCTGGTCAGTGAAAGAGGATGAAAGCCAAAGCTGGTGGTGAACATTGAAATCTCCCAAGATGGAGATTTCAGCGAAGGGAGAGTGGGTCAAGATGTGCTCCACTTAGAGTTGAAGTTGTCAAAGAATTTTACATAGTTAGTAGAGTTAGGAGAGAGAGAGATAAACTGCACAGATGTATTTAGTAATAGAATGACAATGAAGTCTCAGCCAGATGGTGGAAAATTCTGAAGAGTCAAGGTCGTGGGCATGAGAACAAGTGATGTCGTTGCGCACATAGTCGCAACATTCAGCTTTGGATTTAAATTTAGGATAGAGATAGTAGGAGGGAACAGAGTAGAGACTGTTGTCAGTAGTCTCAGAAACCTGTGTGTAGAAAGGCCGGAAACGAAACTGGAGATAAAGGAACAGAGAGAGGGATAGAATCCGAAAGAGGGCAGTTTAGAAAGCAAAGACTTGTGCCAGACTCTATCGAAGGCTTTCGATATGTCTAGCGCAACTGAGAAAGTTTCACCGAAACGGCTAAGAGAGGATGACCAAGAATCAGTTAAGAGAGCAAGAAGATCACCAGTAGAATGCCCCTTGCGGAACCCAAACTGGCGATCAGATAGAAGGTTATAAGTGAAAAGGTGCTTTTGAATCTTCCGGTTAAGGATTGATTCAAAAGCTTTATAGACAGGAAAGTAAAGCTGTAGGGCGGTAGTTGAAGGGATTGGAACGGTCACCCTTCTTAGGCACAGGCTGTGCGAAGGCGTACTTCCAGCAGGAAGGAAAGGTAGATGTTGATAGGCAGAGGCGAAAGAGTTTGACCAGTCAGGGTGTCCGTACGGAAGCACAGTTTTTAAGGACAATAGAAGGCAGTCCATCAGGTCCATAACCCTTCTGAGAGTTGAGGCCAGTGAGTGCATAGAAAACATCATTAGGAAGAATCTTAGTAACAGGCATAAAGGAGTTGGAGGGGGAAGAGTAAGAGGAATATGCCCAGAATCATCCAGAGTGGAATTGTTACAGAAAGTCTGAGCGAAGAGATAAGCCTTAGAGATAGATGAGACGGCAGTGCTGCCGTCTGGGTTAAGAATAGGCGGGAAAGAGGAAGAAGTGAAATTGGAGGAGATATTTTTGGCTAAGTGCCAGGAGTCTCTGGAAGAAATAGAGAAAGCAAGGTGTTGACATTTACTATGGATAAGGAGTTTTTGGTAAGTCGAAGAATAGATTTGGCACGATTCCGGGCGGAAATGTAAAGGTCATTCACGTCTGTGACCCACGAGCGGTTCTCCCCGTGCCCCGGCCCCGGCCCCGTTCGGTGCTATCACTGTGCCGAGCCCCATGCAGCTTCATCGAAAGAATGTGATCGATTTAGGTTCGAGAGGGAGGTGCTTACCATCCGTAATGAAGAGAAGGTGTCTTTCGCAGAAGCAAAGCGACTCGCCCTTACCAGGCTCTCTAGTCCTGGTACGACCTTTGCCTCAGTCCTCCAGTCACACGCTCAACGCCGTCTCAGGATGTGCCGTGCCATGCAGCTCCCGTCCTGTCTGTGTCGACGCCTTCATTTGAGGCCACACCGAATCGTGTCCCGCCCCGACCTGAATGACAACAACAGAAACGTTCACGCAGTGAGGAGTCTCTCGATGAGACTCCTCCTACCAAGCTGCAAACTCCGGCGCCAGTTGTTGGATCGCCGGAGACCCACCGGGCGTCGGCTGCGGCCGTCGCCCCTGCACCAGTGGTTACGGCTGACCCTAGGCCGGAGTACTCTGGCTCAAAGGTGGTGGTAACTTAGCCCCGGAGACGGTTTAAGTCACGGGTCGCGTCGCAAGTTTGCTCCCCGCTAGAATCCTCCTCCGCAGCGATGCACAGCGCGGTCGCCGCGGGGTGCTAAGGGTTAGCCATATGGTTCACGAGTGAGGCGGTAGAGGGCAGGCAGCTCACCAGCTGATGTGATTGCAACCAATGGAAATCACTGAAACAAAGAAGACAGCCAATCAGGATCGAGGAAGGTGTTTGTAAACAAACGATGGAAACTTGAGCATTTGGTGCGGGGCCGTCTAGCCAGACCACTTGCTACGCTTCCCGACTTCCTTCCATTCTTCCACCGACTGTTGCAGTGGCAACACTTCTCCCTGGACGTGACCTCGTGGAACCCGACCACTCCTCACACCAGTCATCCGCGCGTCACTTGGCCCTTCCTCAAGAAGACGCAAAGAGTAAGTATTTCCCCTAGTTCGTACAGACTAGCCATAATGTAGAAAACTAATGAAATATTGGTCGGAGTCAGGTGCCACACCCTGCCCTTCCCAGCCCCAACACCATGCCACACCCTGCCCTTCCAAGCAGTTTTATATATTTGTTTTATTAGTTTGCTTCGATTGTTCTCTTCTCTTTAGTAGAGTAAACTGTAAATATTGATACTGAGGAAACTTAGGAAACTTTGACATAATGGAGAAAACTATAAAGGTAGAGATAGCGGACTTGCTGGGTCCATGGGAAAGTGAACACTGCCCAGACCAACAGCGTACTGACACTGACCAAGAAAACCCTAGGGCACAAACACAGTCAAAGAAAGAGCCACAAGCGGGTGACACAGTGAAAATGGAAGAACTCGAGGAAGAGGTAATTTTCTAAAAACATCAATGTTAGAACTAGTGGACCGATTACGTAGAGGCCAAGAAGACACGGTCACTAAACCACTACTCAAACCAAGGGACATACCCATCCTTGAAAGAAGACACTTGAAAGGAGTAGAAGGAGGAGGTAGATTAGAGGTATTCCTTTCCCAGATAGAACAATGCACCCCCACGGGGGTAAGACGGAAAAAGAATAGCCTTGAGTCGGGTAGACGCGGAATTAGCAGTTTATATCCAAAGCACTTTGAAGCATGGCCCGGTTGTGGACTGGGAAGAATTCAAGACATCACTGATCAAAGAACTAACAGATCAGAGTAAAGGAAAGGTATTCGACGCCTTAAATGATCTAAAATATTCATACGAGGACGATGCGACTGAATTTGTCACCCAACTTAAATGTAAATTCGCCCTCCTGGAGGTAAAATCAAACCCAGGAGAAGTCCCCAAGAGAGAAAAAGTAATTAAGTCAAAGCTGCTAAAGGGAATGCCTCGGGACAGCAGGGAAAGACTAGAATTATATATGGATAAGCATGTGCCCCTCGACACCTTTATGGAAAAACTAGAGGTGGAGCGACTAGTAGCCCTAGCAAGAAAAAAGGACAGTGTCTTTATGGTGACGGATGACGCTCCTCCAGCTGGTGCATCAAGCACGGGAGCATCACCAGTAACATCCCCGCAGGCTGAATCCTTGGCCGAACCTACCGCCTTAGCCTCCTATCTCGATCGAATCGAGCGCAGACTAGAGCGGTGGGAAGAGAAAAAGAAACACCCTCGAGAGAGATATATACGTGTACTGCCCGCATTGTAGGTCCACAACACACGACGTGCAGTCATGTTTTAAGAATCCGCTTCCCGGTTCGTGTTTTGATTGTTTGAGGATGAACTGCCGAAGAGGGTACTCTGGTTGTCCAGGGAGGAAGACCTTTCAGACACGGTGACTGGCGCAAGCTAGGTCCCCAATAATCACAGTCAACATCAAAAGCCATATGCTAGAGGCCCTGCTCGACACTGGTAGCGAAATGTCACTAATCAAAGAGAGTGTGGTGCAACAACTCAAGGTAGTTACAAGAAAAACCATCCCGCAATTACAGGGTATCACAGGGAAGAAACTCCGAATCCTTGGGCAAACCACTACCTCCATCATAGTCGGTGACAACCAACCTTTAGAGGTACCCCTAGCCATCGTACCCGATAATTACTTAGAACCAGCCTTGTTGTTGGGCATGAATGCCCTGGGAAGAGTAACCCTAACCTTTGACCACCGAAACAAGAAAATTATCTGGAATAATGTCACCTACCCACTTGAATATCATGAACATCGCTACGGGAAGGTGACGCACATAGAGATCCAATCCATTGCCACCAACAAATCTTCCCCGGCCAAAGCTTTCGTGAGACTAAGAGCAAAATTAAAATTACCTCCTTTCAGTGCCGCTATGAGGGAAATCAAAGTGGATGAAGCACCTGGTACTACCCTGGTGGTTGACCCGGAACATAAGAACGTGCAAGGAGGGCTGCCTCTCATTACGGAGGTAACCGAGGAAAAAAACATCTTCCTCCCAATGACCAATAATAGTAAATTAGACCTAACACTACATCAAGGGGTATACCTGGCACGTTATGAAATAATCAACAGTAACCTTGAAGAGTTTCCGGAGGCAAAATGCTTAAAAACCACGATCAGTGAGTCAATGGGGCCCGAAAATGACGCGGCCCCAGGGAAAATGTCCAGAGGAGACAAATTAAACACCATATTAAGCGAAAGAGATTGGACTCACTTAGATGAAGAACAGAAACATAAATTATTCCAAATAATACGGCACCACGAATTGTTATTTATGGTAGACAAAAATGAGTTAGGCTTGATAACAGCGCCCCCAGCCCACATTAATGTCGAGAATCCCGTACCATGCAGGGCCCCCATTTATAGATACCCAGAAAAAGCAAAGGAGCTAATAGCAGAGATTATAGAGGACCTAGCGCAGAGAGATATAATAGAACCATCTACCGCCGCCTGGTTGTCACCAATAGTTCTAGTCAGTAAACCGTCCGGCGAGAAAAGAATGTGCCTAGATTACCGCAAGGTTAATACCCATTTAGCAGTAGACATACACCCTCTACCAAAACTTGAGGAACTAGTAGAGGGAGTGTCGGGACAGCAATACTATGCCACCCTAGATATGAAAGATGCATACTATCAAGTGCTTTTAGATGAACCAAGCCGGGATTTAACCACATTTACTGAGGGGATTAATCTATACCGATTTAAAAGGTTACCCTTTGGCTTGTCTTGTTCCCCAGCTATTTTTAGTAGACAGTTACAAACCGCCCTTGCACCCCTCTTAAGGGCGGAATGGATAAAGACTTACTTAGACGACGTGATCATAAGTGCACCTGACTTTAATACCCTTCTCAGTAGACTCCATGAGACCTTCGAGCACATGGGAGGGGTAGGAATCAAGTTGAACCTATCAAAATGTAACATTGGGCAAAAGGAAGTCAAATTCTTAGGGCATGTAGTCTCTCGGGAAGGATATCGACCGGACCCTTAAAACATCGAAGCAATTGAGAAAATGAAAGCCCCAACAACCGTTAAAGAAACCCGCCGATTTCTAGGAATGTGTTCGTTCTACCGACGACACAGAGAACTTCTCTAAACTAGCCGCCCCCTTAACTAACTTAACCCAGAAGCGAGTACAATTTTTATGGTCGCCAGATTGTCAGCAAGCGTTCGAGACAAGGGAAAATTAATAGCCGCCCCCATCCTAGGACGAGCGGACATGACCACAGATTTCATCTTAGAAACCGATGCCAGCCTCACTCATGTGGGTGCTGTGTTAATGCAGAGGAATGATGATAATCTGCCCACAGTCATCGGGTATTTCTCGAAAAAGCTTCGTCCGGCAGAAATGAGATATTCCACCACCGACAGGGAAGCTTTAGCTATAGTATTGGCATGTCGCCAGTTTCACCATTTCCTGTGGGGCACGAAAGTATTTGTGCGGACAGATCACCAACCGCTAGTCTCTATCTTTAGGCAAAAAACTAAATCACCCCGCATGAATCGGTGGATTTTAGAAATGAGGGATTACCATTTTTCAATTGATTACAAATCTGGGAAAAAGAACGTGGTGGCTGACCAATTAAGTCGCCCAGTAAGACCCAAAAGACCTTGGGGCGACCAAAGTGAGTTATTCCTGGGGAAAACAAGAGAAGAGTTTAGCCAGCTGCAAATGCAGGAACCAAGGTGGAGGGAGATGAGACTGTATTTAGAAGGAGGATGTATCCCACGCTCAAAATACCCTAGGGCAACCCTCGCACAATTTAACATCGAGGATGAAATATTATACTCCACCCGCAGGAAGAAAGACAACACCATATTGTACACCCTGGTAATACCAAATGAATTAAGGAGGCAGACTCTAAGTTTTGCACACGAGAGAGAGTCGGGTCATTTAGGTTTTCTCAAATCTGCCCTCAAGGCAGAAGACTATTTTTACTGGCCCAACTTGAGAGCAGATATGAGAAAACATATTAAAGAATGTATAACTTGTCAGCAACTCAAAACTGCTAGGGGCCTTCAAATGCAATGGCAAGAGCTTCCACCATGTAATAAACCCCTTGGGAGAATTAGTATGGACATCACAGATATGCACACGAGCAACAGCGGACATCGATATGTCCTGACGCTTATAGATCACTACTCTAGGTATGTAAAATTTATAAAGATGAGATCAAGGTTAGCGGAGGAGGTAGTGAAGGGTTTGCAAACGTACATGGGAGATTTTGGGGCACCGAAAGTGCTCTTAACGGACAATGCGCGCGAGTTCCACGCAACCATTGTCAAAGACCTATGTACCAGAATGGGCACCCAGTTGGTGTTCAGCACTCCTTACCATCCCCAAGGCAACTCTATCTCAGAACGGATGCACAGAACAATGAAATCAGTCCTAGCTACGTTGTGCCGAGGACACCCACACCGGTGGCCAAACTATCTCGGACAGTGCCAGACAGTCCTAAACGCGGCAGTGCACGAAACCACCGGGGAGCAACTGTTCTACCTTATGTTCTCTCGTTACGCGCCACGAAGTATAAGTGCGCCCTTACCACAGGACGATGATAACGCGGACATAAAAATCGCGCATGAGGTGGTTAAAGAAACTAATAGGGAGGGAGCACGAAAGTGGCGAGACAAGGCTAATCGAGGGAGAACTAATCAGAGGGTAGAACTTAACAGTTTGGTGTGGGTGAAAAAGGAACAAGGTGAGTCCTCGGTACAGCGGAAGTTGGGAGTGAAGTGGTTAGGTCCGTGCAAAGTTAAAGGCATACTTAGGGATGGAAGTGCATATGTGCTAAGAGAATGTTTTCAGTGGAACACAAATACAACGTGCGGCCGAGAAAATCAAACCATACGTAGGAAAAGAACAAATCCTCATCGAACAGGAGGAAGTACTCGTACCACCGGTGGACGATAGTGATGGGGACGAAGTTGAACAACGTCCCACGAGGGAAAGAAGGCCGCCCCGAAGGCTAATAGAGGAAGTTTAGGTAGGCTCCTGGGACAGAGTTGTACGGTGCAGGACAGTAATGAACCCTCTTTGTTGCAGTGCAGAGCGGCACTGGGAAATCTCTCCAGCATCCAGGGTCAGCGAAACCCGAGGAAGCATGGGGACCCAGAAGAACCTCGTCAACCCCACCAGAAATATCTGGGACGACCTGGGCTCCCTGCAGAAGGTGTGGAGAAGAGGCTGGAAAGGCCCTGCCACGCAACCCCGGATGCCAGGAGGAGGTGGGAGGTACACACCTGACACCCTACCAGGATGCCGGGTCCTGATGAGACCCCAAGGCACTCGTGCCTATATTATGGAATAATGTAGTAATATGGTTGGCCGCGATTGAAAACAATTTTTTGTGACCCTTAAATAATCTAGTAATGTATTTTTTTTTTATGTTTAGTAGGATCTTTTATATATGATGTAACATTGTTTTATTTGGAGTGAGTAGAAATGTGATTGTTTTTTGACATGTTACCCATGGGTTCGAGGCTTTGAGAAAGGGATTTCAATCTCAGGAAGGAGGGAGCCGTTGTTACCCATGGGTTCGAGGCTTTGAGAAAGGGATTTCAATCTCAGGAAGGAGGGAGCCGTGTAACAATCCGAATGTGAGTGAACGAGAATGTGAGTAAGTCAGTGAGTAACGGAGTGAGTAAGTGTGAGCGAGTGGGAGCGTGGATGAGTGAAAGTGAATGAGTGAAAGAGTGAATGAGTGGCTAAGGAATGTAAGTGCGTAAAAGGTTATGAGAAGATAACACGGCGAGCGAATGAGTAAATATCGTGAACGAGAGTTACTGAAATCCCTCATCTCAAAGACTCGAACCCCCCCCAAAGAAACCAATAACTAGTTAGTTAGATAGGTAGGGGTTTGATTGTAAAAGAATGTTCCAGAAGGGAGAGAGAGTCAGTAATGCGGGGTTAAAAGATCACGTGATGGAACGGAGAAGCTGATGAGTAAGCGAGGAGGAGGAGGGAAGAGCAGGAGAGCACCACAAGCTTGGGAGACGTGAGGAGACGAACACCCCTACAGCAAGGAGCGGCAGCGAGAAAACACAGAGAAGCGGGCTGGTCAGAGAGGTGTCCATCTCTCCACTCAGCCCCCGACCCACACACCACCCACGGCCTGCTGTGTGAGGCGGGCTAGTCAGGAGACGAGCAGCAGGAAGCAAGAAAGGCAGCGAGTTGGAGTTAAGTGAGAGAGGTGTCCATCTCTCCACTCAGCCCCCACCGAAAAACCACCCACGGCCTGCTGTGTGAGACGGACTACAGGATGGGAACTTGTATGGCGGGGTAACCTGCCCCTCGACTGCCCTGGTGGCCGATATACCACTGCCCCAAGCTGCTCCCTACATCACGACGAGCGCCCGCCTCTTCACACCACCCGAGCTGCTCCCTCTCTACATCAAGCGGCGCCCGTCTGTCCATCACCAGGACCTCCCCTTTCCCATCGTGGACGTCCCCTGCCGAGGGCCCGACGCTCACGCCAGCTCCTGCTTCTCCTCCTCCAGCAACCAGAGCTAAGCATTAAGTGTATTCCCCAAATCTCCCTTGTGCCGGTAGCTAGATAGATAGAGGCATTCATTTTTTTAGTACTCCGCTAACCTTTGAAAAATAAAACTAAATACATATTTATATACAACCTTACTGTGAGTGTTATCATTTAGAGCCTGTTTTGCTGCTCATTTGAGATTACTGAACCCTTACACACACATCCCCCCCCCATAGTACATTATCACCATCCAGTTTCTTAACGCTGTCTCACAAGTGGTTCACACTGAAATCCTCCCACCTTCCATAATTAATCACACAAGTAACGCCCTTCTGGTCACAAACCTCGGAACGAGTGTTCACTTGTCCTGAGGCCTTACCATCCGGGACCAGCGCTCGGGAATATATACTACTACCACGCTACCACATACCATCACAACCATGGTGGTCGTCTAAAAGGGATGTAGCGAGTAACTAACACCCCCCCGGTACTCTATCTTTAAATTAATTTAATCAAATTGTTGGATAATCCAATATGGGTCATATAGTGTTGAGATTATTTTTATGATAATAACAAAGGTATGTCAGCTAATTAATTTTTGAAATTGTGTAAAAGAATGTATAAATCAAATAAGGCTGTACAGTGCTATGCATGAATTTAATTACAATATGAACAAATTGTGTTAGAAAGAAAGCCTAAAACAGATTACATAATCAGTGTTAGGTTTTTTAGCGCTGTGGCAAGAAAATGAGATTATAGCCTCCGTGGTCTAGTGATTATTGTAGTCAGAGCTAAGCCCCAAAAATTTCCATCCCAGCTAGGAAGGAGTCAGAAGGATGATAGAAGGGGTAACGTGTGTGGGAAAAGTTTAGGTACTGCATACTAATTACATGTTACAACACCACTTTCAGGAAAGGAGGGAAAGAAACCCCGTAAGGCCAATTTCTCCGAGGCTGAAGTCTTGGCAATGGTCACGGCCATCCGTGCCAATTCTAATATACTATTCGGTAAATTATCTGCGGGGACAACCCATTACACCAAATTGGCAGCTTGGGCAGAGGTCCAAGAAGCTGTGAATGCAGTGGGGCGGGTTCACCGCGACGTTGAAGAAATACGAACAAAATTCAAACACCTCAAGTCCGACGTCAAGAGAAAAAGGGCGAAGGACCTTCATTATCAGAAAGGAACAGGTATGTTGATTTTTATCACTGGAGAGCATTATGATATATATACAAAATATGTTTAAAAATGTGCCGATACTAACCAAGACATATTTTTCGGGCAAATATCTCCCTCTCTATTAACAGTGTAAGGTAGTCAGGGGGATGATGGTAACGTCATATAAACTGCCTGCTAAATGTTACTATTCATCATTTTCTTCTCAGGTGGCGGCCCAGCACAGAAGACACCTTACTCAGTGGCAGAGGAAATTGTGCTGGGCTTAATTCCTGCAGAGGCCATCATGGGCCATCGTGGGATTCCTAACCCAGACCAACTGGCGCTGACACAGGGTGACAAAAATATATTTACGTTATGATCAGAAATATGATTCTTACTGAATGATAACTATTAACCCGCCAAGGCAGGTACCGGAGAACTACACAACATCATGCACAGGACATGAACCTACTCGAGCAGATGTTCGAAGTGCAGAAGTCACTCAGCACTTCGGTGGAAAGGATGACCAGCAGGTTGGGGCAAGCGATTGCTCGTGCTGGTTCGGAAATTGCAGCTGCCGTACGGTGTGCTTGCAGGTAAACTGCCGCAGTAATGTGCATGTTTATCTGCAGCAGCCGCCTGCAGAGACCAAGTTTGACAACTTGAGGTCTCTGCAATGGACCGCATTGGCTATCCGGCGGCGACTCTGAGACAAATACTGTTTTGAAACTCTGTTCCTTTTTTCTATTTCGGAAAAAAATAATACTGGCTGTGTCGTTTGGAGCCAAATGTGGTACCTGCTGATAGAAAAAAAAAGTATTTACCCTTTGCTGGTCAGATTTTAAGGTTTGCATCTGTGTGGTGTGTGTGACCACTGAGGGGCGAATGTGCCCCGGGCCACAGTCTCCTGAGCGGCCCAAACGGGCAAAACACAGCTTGGGAGGTTTCGTATTTTTTTGCCCAGGGCTTTATTTTGCTCTCCAGCAGCTTAAAAATGATTTAACTTGCTGTTAAATAATTGGTCATAGCTATTTTGACCTCTGGTCTTAAGATAAGTGTTTACAGACGCCCTCTCGCTGTAGAGGATGTCTGTAAATCACTTATCTTAAGGTCAGAAGTCAAAATAGCTACAGGTACTTCAACTAGCAATTATTCAACAGCAAGTTAAATTATTTTTAAGCTGCTGGAGAGCAAAATAAAGCCCTGGGCAAAAAAAATACGAAACCTCCCAAGCTGTGTTTTGCCCGTTTGGGCCGCTCAGGAGACTGCGGCCCACGGCACATTCGCCCCTCAGGGGTCACACATACCACACACAGACGCAAACCTTAAAACCTTACCAGCAAAGCGTAAATCCATTTTTTTCTATCAGCAGATACCACGTTTGGACATTAGGCTCCAAAATAGAAAAGAGGAACAGAGTTAAGTTAAAACAGTACTTGTCTCCGAGTCGCCGCCGGATAGCCAATACGGTCCATTGTCGTTCTCTGGGTAGCCAGGGGATTTATCCCCCGACTAGCCAAAGACCCAACTGTGCGGTGGACTTTCCCGATGCCTTCACATTGGGCGGGCCCACCGCCAGTGACGGGTGACGAGCAAAGCCTACAGAACTCCTACACCTTGAAGGAGGAATTGCCCCCTGGCCCTTCTACTTGTTTTGGTGGTGGCCAGGATGGTACAGAAGCAGAGCATGCCTGCAGAACCTGATTACTTGGGTTGGCGAGTGTATAATGCAAGTGAGACTGAAGCACACTCTTCGAATCACTGTGATATACGTGCAGGTCATTCATTCATGTAGCTAGTCAATACATTGTGTTATGGAGTATAGACCTTTGGTACTGATGTTAATTGCTCGCAAGTAAAGGTACAAATATGTATTTACTTATGTTTCACAGGTAGGATAAGTAAGATAACAGTTATAGTTTTATAATGTGAAGTCAAAAGCTTTATTCCAATCACTGTGATATACATGTGTGTCGTTCATGTCACAAACACAAATAGCCATTAAATATTCATGTATTATGTATGTGTGATATTGGGAATCACTGTGATAGACATATGTGTCATTCATGTCACCAATACCAATGTAACGTACCTGCCGGCATACCAACACCGCAGAAGCCAGTTAAAAGCTAACTGGGAAAATTGGGAATAGTCCCTTGTACATGGCCATGGTTATTTACCGGATCCAGTTTCTCCTCAGCCGATAAGGGAAGAGAGCGAGAAAGCTTGCTTGGGTTGGCACCCCTGATATGAATCCACTTGCACGCATGTATATTTTTGTATATATCTTTATACGTTAGGACTTAGATATTAAGGGAAAATTAAGTTTAGAATTAACATACAAAACGACAACCTCAGAAAGGCAGAGGAAGGATATATTAATGTACCAAGCTGAAAGGCGAGAAGGAAAAGTGTTGGAACCTTGAGGTGGCCACGTCAGGGGAAAGGTCACGAGTTAACCGCTCGGCCTGACGAGATTCATTCGGGACTTAACCTTTCCACGGCACAGGTGAGGGCGCGAGACAGTTGTCCAGGGGTTAGACAAGGCGAGTGGCCCGCCATCTTGAAGCCGCCCCCATTGAGAGTCTGGAATGGACCCAGACGCCAGTGATGGACAAGGGTCATGGCCTCAGTCATGAATGCCTGAATGGAGCCATGGTAAGGGCGAGCCAGTCCAGTCCCTGCCGCCTCCCCCCACGACCAGCAGCCTGGTGATGGGAGTAGAAGCGGATCCGAAACCCCCCTTTAGGCACGGCACAAACAACATAGTTTAGCTCGCAGACCTCCACCAAGCCAAGGAAATTGTGTAAACCGGGTAAGGGGCATCCGCTTGGTGGACGAGGGGCAAAACAGTGACCTCACCCCACCTTTAGCTGTAACAGTCTGATCTTTCTCTCACACTTACTCTTTTCTTCCGGTTTTTGTTATGAGTGTTTTTTTGTGTGTGTGCACGCCGGTGCAGGCAGTTGAAATCGGAGTGTCTAGCCAATCGGGCGGTAGCCCTGTGATATATCCCGACATGGGTTCATTTCTCTCGCGTGTAGCATTTGTCAATAAGAATATTAGGGATTAGAAGAAAGGTTTTCACATTTGTAAACAATACATGCTACACTTCCTTCGTCTAGTGAGGATATGGTTAGAACCAGAGACCCCTAGACGACTTTTTCTGGAAGAGGCTTAAGCCTGTGACTCCAGGTCCATAGCCTCAGTCAAAATATTAGGTAGGGTTTTCTTTTTTTGGTGGATATTGTGACTTGTTTATTAACCAAAACATGCTACACTCCCATCGGGAGTGTGGATTATTGTTAGGGGGAGCAAATCAATAAATTGTATTCTGTCCTGTGTTAATGCATACAGCCTTCCTAGCCTAAAGTGCAGTCTTGCAATTTCCCCCACCACGACCTCCGAAGGTAACCACGACCCCACACCACCAAACTTGGGACTGAGGATACCATCTACCTCAAGGAACAACCCATAGTAAGCTGGGGAATGACGGACACTATCGGCCAGGTGGGACAGTTGTTAAAAGTCAAGTGTTGCCAGGGCAGGGAGAGTCTGGGGACTAAACAGTTCGTTTAGTTCCGCCCCACCTGGTTCGTAGAACTGCCGTTCCTCACTTACAGGCTTTGGGGGTTGTGCCATATTACAACCTCCTGGTGGCAGCTTACCGAGAGGGAACAGCAGGGAATCGAACCCAGCTGTACATTCTCTGAGGTTGAGGAATCTTAGCGTCACTATTTTTCCTCTTCCTCCCCCTTTTTTTTTTTTTTTTTAACCTGTGATGGCCCAGGGGTCGAACCCGGGGCTGTTATACCAAGTAGCTAGTCAATATATTGCGTTACATTTGCATGTGATATCTGCAACTCCTGTGATAGGAGGCTGTGGTAGTCTTTTTATCATGCATACTATTGTCAAAACTATGCATGGCACAGTTACTTGTACGTTGTGCCACTGCTACTGGACACTGTTCAAACAGGACAAGCTATTTAATGTGCGATATTGATGTAGGTTTTGTATACATTGTATGCAAACCCTGTTTTGGGTCTATTCGTTCATCTCAACTGTGATATTGAGTAAAGACCTTTGGTACTGATGTTATTTGTTCCTGTTTTGTTTCGTACCAGACTCTCATATGTGCAACTAAAGGTACAAATGTGTATTTAATTTGGTTTCACGGGTGGGATAAGGTAATTGAGGTAGAGAATGATTATTTTTTGTGAAAAAGAATGCAAAATAATTTTGAATGATGAGTGTAAATACCTTGGATTAGTTATGTGTAAGCATGGGGGTATGGAGGGAGAGACAAGAGAAAGGGCATTGCAAGGAAGAAGGGTGGTGGGGTCTTTGGGACCCCAATTTCACTGCTTCCTCCTTACGGTGGAGGACGGACGGACTCGCTTGCGCTCTGTATAGGACCCACATATGCTTACCAGTTTTGTCTTTTCATGTCAACCTTGTGTTCCTGGATTGATTTAAAAGCCTGCCATGGCTGGACATGGACGGGCTTGTAAAAGTGAACAAGGAAATCATGATCAAACAAGGAACAACGGTGTTACTATGAATGTAAACACAGGTGGGAGTGATGGCGGTAGTGGAGGCCCAGCTGGTGGCGCCCGAGGCAACACCAGTACAGGTGTTGATGATCAGATTTGTCCTGGGTGTGATAAACAGGTATGTGATAAAGACCAAGTAATGTTGTGTAACCGCTGTAAAAAGTGGCATCATATTCGTTGTGAAAAAATGGAGAAGAGTACTTATAAGGCCCTAATGAGTATAATTGATAATGAGCAATTACATTGGTACTGTGGTGGTTGTAATGTGAGGAATCTTGGAATTTCTCGTCATTTAGAGGCTGCTCAAAAGCTTGTTGCACAACTTGAAGACCTAACAATAAAGCAGAATGCTAGCATTGCTGAACTTGAAAATACTATTGCTGATAATGGCTATGCTACTGGCCAAGGAGTTGAGGATGAATTGAAAAACTTGTCAAGGAAAAGTGATGTACTAAATGGGACAATTTCTACTCTCACATGTTCTAATGACAATAAAGGAACATATGCTGACAAGATAAAGAAGAATTTGCTTGTTATCAAATCCCAGGAACCAACTACTAAGATTAGTGACAAAAAGAAAGAAGTGGCTGAAGTGCTAAAGAATATTCCTATTGTTGACACTAGATTCTCCCAGACTGGTAACATGGTAGTTAATTTTCCGGATGAGGAGTGTAGAGACAGTGCAGCGACTTTGATTCAAGATAATGTGGGTGGTGCTTTGACCAAGAAAATAAAGAAAATGAAGCCAAAAATCATGATATGTAATGTACATGATGAGGAGGAGGATGTTATTGATGCTGTTATTGAAAAGAATGTCTACTTGCAATCAATTTCTGATGTGTCTCAGAAAATGACACTGTTGTTCAAGAAACCAGCTGCGGGTCATACAGCTCATTATATAATCAAATGTGATCCTGAGGTTCGAAGGGCAATTCATGATCACGGTAATAGAATCTTATTGCGCTGGGGTAGATATCAGATTCGGGATAGATATCATGTGTTGACATGTTATCATTGTCGAAGGCATAGCCACACCTTAAAAAACTGCAATTTTAAGGAAGATGATGTTGTATGTGGTATCTGTTGTGGTAATCATAGAACTAGTGACTGTTCCTCAAATACGCAGAAATGTATCAATTGTGTCAGACAGAGGAGGGAGGCGGTAAATCATAGAGTCAATGCCAGATGTTGTAAGGTTTTCACTGCTGAGTTAAGTAAATTGGCTTCTATAACGGATCATGGATTCTAGGTCTACTATTGAATATTTAAATTGTGCTTTTGTTAATATTCAATCTGTGGGTAACAAGGCTATTCAAATTAGGGAAATGTTAAATGAGCAATCACTTGATATTTTAGCTATTTCTGAGACTTGGTTGAATGAGCATGACAAGTAGAATTACTGAGATGACACCTGCTACTCACACTTTCTTTCATAGCCCCAGAGAGGGCAGACGAGGGGGTGGTGTAGGCATTTTCTTGTCAAATATTTTTTCTCACCTGAGGGTGTTGACACGAGTGAAAGTATCAAGTTTTGAATATATTGAAGTTAATTTTAAGCATCAAAACCAGTGGGTAGCATACCTTGTTATTTATAGGCCACCTTGGTCAAGTGTTAATCTCTTCTTTGATGAATTTAGTGCATTGTTGGACTCAATTGATATGGTTTCTTTTAAAGTTTTTATTGTTGGTGACTTCAACATATGGATGGATGATCATGAAAACCATAACACAGTTTCTTTCTGTGAGCTTCTTGAATCTTATCAGTTATCAAACAAGGTGAATTCAATAACTTCATCAACTGGCCATATGTTAGACTTAGTCATTAGTAATGATGTAAACAATCTCATAGGTAGGGTGGATGTTGAACATGAATTTACTATTTCCCCAGTTCACAGGCTCATAACATTTAAATTATTATTGCCAATATGTAAGGTAACTAAAAAAAATTATTTTAGGAATAAGGTGGGTTTCTCTGCTGCTATATTTATCAGTGAAATTAGTCAGACTTTTTATGAAGATATGACTGGAGTGTGTTCACAATGATTTGTTATGTAAATCAAATTATGTGAATTGTCTTACTGACATTTATAATGAGGTGATTAAGACAATATAACGATGTGTGTCCGATCCTAGAGAAGGTCATAATTGTCAAGGATAGATCTCCCTGGTTTAATGGTGAAATTTTGACACTGAAAAGAGAGAAACGACGCAAGGAATGTAAATGGAGAAATGAGGGATCTGTTGTGGCCTGGGAGGTTTATAAAAATGTGAGAAATCGCTATAATGACTTGATAAGAAGGAGTAAAAGAAACTATTATCATACTAAAATTCTTGAGGCAGGATCAGATATGAACAAATTATATCAACTTTTCAATAGTCTTACTGGTACTACTTTGAGAAGAAAGCTTCCCGATGGTTTCTGTGATAAAGATTTAGCGGATAACTTTTGTAATTTTTTCAAGAGTAAGATTATGAATATTGTATCGGAATTTGGGTACACACCTTTTATGCCTGTTGCTGTTGTTGAGGTGGATTGTAGATTTCAGTGTTTTAAAATCATTAGGAAGGATGATCTTGTTCGACTTTTCAAGAAAGCTAAGAAAACATTGTGCCAGTGACCCACTGCCTGTATTAGATATCATGGATGCAGATAATTTTCCTAGTTTCATGGATATGGTGCTAAGAATTGTCAATACTAGTATTTCTTCATGTAAATTTCCGGATTCTGAAAAGCGAGCTGTTATAAAACCAGTATTAAAGGGAAAACTTGATTATCAAAATGTAAGCTCTTATAGACCAGTATCAAATTTGCCTTTTTTGTCTAAGTTATTAGAGTATGCAATTATTGAGCAGCTGATGGAACACTTGGAGAAGGTCCATGTCTTGCCTGATAGTCAGTCTGCATATAGGCCAATATTTTCTACTGAGACTACTATTTGTTCTGTTGTTAATGATTTACTAGAAATGATGGATGGGGGTAAATGTGCTATATTGGTTCTTCTAGATCTTAGTGCAGCATTTGATACGGTTGTTCATTAATTGCTTATAAAAGACTTAAGGAACATTGGAGTGGTAGACAATGCGTTAAAGTATCTTGAGAGTTATTTACAAACCAGAAGTTATTGTGTGCAAATTGGAAATTGTTTTTCTTCATATGAAGCTCTGACAAGAGGAGTTCCACAAGGAAGTGTGCTGGGACCTATTTTATTTTGTATATACACGATTAGTTTATCCAGGATACAACAACAACATGGTGAAGGATTCAAGTTATTTGCTGATGACACCCAGTTCTACTTTTCCATCACTGATATTGAAAATACAAGTGCTAAGACCAATAGTGTAATTAATTCAGTCAAGGATTGGATGCATTATAAGCAATTGAAATTAAACGATGATAAGACTGAATTCATGTTTGTGGGGAAGGACACTACGTTATTTTGGTGATGGTAACATGATTATAGGTGTTAATGAAATTCATATTGTTGAAAGTGTTTGTGACTTGGGAGTGTTGTTGGATTCCAATTTGACACTGAAATGTCAGATAAATAATGTTGTAAGGATAGCTGGATATCACCTTAGAAATATTGCTTTTATCAAGAAATACCTGGATGAAGATTCTATCAAGAAATTGGTGATTAACAATATTATATCGAGTGGATTATTGCAACTCGATCTACTATAACCTGCCAAAGCTCCAATTAAGGAAATTACAGATGGTCTTAAACAGAGCAGCGAGATTAATCAAAGGAATTCCACCACGAGAGAGAATTACTCCTGTTCTGATAGAGCTCCACTGGTTGCCAATAAAAGCAAGGATAGTATTTAAGTAATGTGTTTTGACACACCAAGCTTTGATTACTGGCCGTCCACCGTATTTGAGAGAATTATTACACGAAATACAGCCAGGTGAAGGCATTAACACTCGCCGAGCCACTTCTGGAATCACACTTCATGAACCACGGTACTCTTCAAATGTTGGATTGCGCGCTTTCAGTTCTGCCGCCCCAAGACTGTACAATAAGCTCCCTCCTGACATTAGAAAAACAAAGGATATCTCCAAATTTAAGAAAGAACTAAAAACATTTCTGTTCTCTGACTGCTATGACATGGAAACATTGACAATTAACATGGCATAGGAAACATTGACAATTAACATGGCATATAAGTTGTGATCAATATTGAAAATTTAATGAATTAAATATGTGGGTCCTGCAGAGCGCTTCGGCGGAAGTGGGACCAGATAAATAAGAAATACAAGTAAGTAAGTAAGTATCATGAATGGCAGAAGTGTGAGCATGGAGGTAAAGAGGGATTTGAGAAATACAGTAATAGTACCAACCCTCACATAAAAGTCAATAGGTCTAGAGTGCAGGCAGTGGAAAGGAGTTTTTTTGAGAAGTGCTTGTGGTGTGACTAGAATGGATGGAATGAGTAATGCAAGTGTGTATGAGCGTTTTGGAATAGGTCATGGGGATGAGGGGAAGAAGTGAAGGGACAGACTTTAAAGTGGTTTGGGCACATGGAGCGAAGTGAGGAGAGTAAGAAGACCAGGTCTATGATATGTGAGAGAGAGGGAGGGAATGTTAGAGAAAATCTCTAGTGAAATGGAGATAGGGTGCAAGAGTACGTTAGGGAGAGGGGTGAAAGGTCCTTGAAACTTTGAGAAAGCAAGGGAGTGTCTGGAGAGAGATGGAAACTCGTCTGCCGTGGCCATCCCCTGGTGGGAGCTCATCCCTTTACTGTCCAAATAAATCCCTTATGCAAGAGTTAACCAGCAGCATCTTCACTCTTTCAGCCCTTACACTGGTAAACTCTGGAACAATCTTCCTTCATCTGTATTT
Organism: Eriocheir sinensis; assembly: GCF_024679095.1. Lineage (NCBI taxonomy): Eukaryota > Metazoa > Arthropoda > Malacostraca > Decapoda > Varunidae > Eriocheir > Eriocheir sinensis. Next base: position 2,859,265 of record NC_066515.1, read on the forward strand.
CCTCCTGCCTACAATAAACTATTTCAAGCGGAGAATATTGATCAGGACACCTCCACAAATTGTCCTCTCTTTTGGCCACTCCTCTGAACTCTTTATTGGAGCAGTGATTTGAATTTGGTTTTATTTTTTTGTGCCCTTGCTGTTCTTTCTCTACTCCTCGCTAAAAAGCCTTGGTTTAATCACGCTTGTTCTCGTGCTGTCAATGATAGAGAGGTAGCTCACAAAAGGTACCAGAGCCTTCAAACTAATGCTAATTATGAACTTTACATTTCTGCCCGAAGTCGTGCCAAATCTATTCTCCGACTAATCAAAAATTCTTTCATTAATAGAAAATGCCAAAACCTTGCTTTCTCTAACTCTTCCCGTGACTTCTGGCATCTAGCCAAAAACATCTCCTCCAACTTCTCTTCTTCATCTTTCCCTCCACTCCTCAGTCCTGACGGCAACACTGCCGTCTCATCTATCTCTCAGGCTGAATTCTTTTCTCAAACTTTTTCTAAAAACTCCACTCTGGACGATTCTGGGCATATTCCTCCTACTCATCCCCCCTCTGACTCCTTTATGCCTGTTATAAAGGTTCTTCAAAATGATGTTTTCTATGCCCTCAATCCTCAGAAGGATTATGGATCTGATGGAGTGCCTCCATGCTGTCACCCTGCCTGGTCAAACTCTTTCGCCTCTGCCTGTCAACATCTACCTTTCCTTCTTGCTGGAAGTATGCCTTCATACAGCCTGTGCCTAAGAAGGGTGACCGTTCCAATCCCTCAAACTACCGTCCTATAGCTTTACTTTCTTGTCTATCTAAAGCTTTTGAATCAATCCTTAACCGGAAGATTCAAAAGCACCTTTCCACTTCTGACCTTCTATCTGATCGCCAGTATGGGTTCCGCAAGGGGCGTTCTACTGGTGATCTCCTAGCCTTCTTTACTGACTCTTGGTCATCCTCTCTCAGCCGTTTCGGTGAAACTTTTGCTATTGCGCTGGACATATCAAAAGCTTTTGATAGGGTCTGGCACAAATCCTTGCTTTCCAAACTACCCTCCTAGGGTTTCTATCCTTCTCTCTGTACCTTTATCTCCAGTTTCCTTTCTGACCGTTCTATTTCTGCCGTGGTAGACGGTCACTGTTCTTCCCCTAAATCTATTAACAGTGGTGTCCCACAGGGTTCTGTCCTATCTCCCACTCTTTTTCTGTTGTTCATTGATGATCTTCTTTCCAAAACGAACTGTCCTATCCATTCCTACGCCGATGATTCCACTCTGCATTACTCAACTTCTTTTAATAGAAGACCCACCCTACAGGAACTTAACGACTCAAGGCTGGAGGCTGCAGAACGCTTAGCCTGAGACCTTACTATTATTTCCGATTGGGGCAAGAAGAACCTGGTGTCCTTCAACGCCTCAAAAACACAGTTTCTCCACCTATCCACTCGACACAATCTTCCATACAACTATCCTCTATTCTTTGACAACACCCAGCTATCACCTTCAACACTAAACATCCTCGGTCTATCCTTAACTCAAAATCTCAACTGGAAACTTCATATCTCATCTCTTACTAAATCAGCTTCCTCGAGGCTGGGCGTTCTGTACCGTCTCCGCCAATTCTTCTCCCCTGCACATTTGCTGTCCATATACAGGGGCCTTGTCCGCCCTCGTATGGAGTATGCATCTCATGTGTGGGGGGGCTCCACTCACACAGCTCTTCTGGACAGAGTGGAGGCTAAGGCTCTTCGTCTCATCAGCTCTCCTCCTCATACTGATAGTCTTCTACCTCTTAAATTCCGCCGCAATGTTGCCTCTCTTTCTATCTTCTATCGATATTTCCACGCTGACTGCTCTTCTGAACTTGCTAACTGCATGCCTCCCCCTCTCCCGCGGCCCCGCTGCACTCGACTTTCTACTCATGCTCATCCCTATACTGTCCAAACCCCTTATGCAAGAGTTAACCAGCATCTTCACTCTTTCATCCCTCACGCTGGTAAACTCTGGAACAATCTTCCTTCGCCGTACGTAACGCCCGAACAACAAAAAAACTCTCAGCCACGTCCTTCCATCCCGCCCGTGTAAATAGACACCATACACCGCAACAGACTCGTAACATTGAACCCTCCAGTACCTCTATTACCAAGCTTCAAGATAACCTAAGAGTCCTTAGTTTCAATGCGCGTAGCCTAAGAAACACATTTGATGAACTGCGATGTCTTGCTCTGACAGAAAACTTTGACGTAATTGCTATAACCGAAACATTTATCGACACCACTAATATTGATTTAAGTTCCGAATACAACATAGATGGCTACAGATTCTTCAACAATGATCGTGTAAACCGTAGAGGGGGTGGTGTCGCCCTTTTTGTCAAAAGCTACTTGCAACCTACTGACAAAACACCAAGAAACAGTAACGTTGAACATTTGTGCGTGCGAGTAAACATTGCAAAAGTCAATTTAAATATATCTGTCACTTACAGGCCTCCGGGGCAATCACTTGATGGCGATCTTGAAATGTACAGCGTCTTAAGGCAGTCACTTAATAACAGCGACTCACTGATACTAGGAGACTTTAACCTCCCCCATATCGACTGGGCGACACTGTCGGGTACAGAAGGTGAGTCCCATAGAATGATCGAATTTCTAGAGGAAAATTATCTAAGCCAAATGGTTTCTGAACCAACTCGACAAAATAACATACTTGACCTTGTTATAGCGACCCAAGATAACCTATAGTGCGCGCCAGCTAATTTGGCCCGTGAGAGGGAGGGCCGTGAAAAATGCTCATATGTCAAGTGAACGTATTTGGCTTTAATTAATGTGCGTCATTTAAAAAAAAAAACTTTTCAAAAGATATAAACACACACTAATATTATTTTAATTCAAACTGCAATGAGCTACACAGTGTACTGTTACTTATATATTTAGGTTATTATAAAACGGTGGAGAAAACGTGACAACAGTGTTCAACAGTGTTGTCGGGTCACGACCTCACTGACTCCTCCTCTGGCCACTCCCTGTTCCCTCGGCCCAGCCCGGCATTCCACTTCCATCCACCACAGAGGAAGCATGGCAGCTCATCCAAACCATCACTCGTCTCACTTACGTAGTCAGGCAAAGGACATTGTTTTCAACGTCCACGAGTATTTCCAGAAAGAGAAGGACTACGGAGGACCTACAGAGAACGTTTCCAAAGTTAATTACAGGACAGCTTTGGCAACAAAAGTTAGCGAACGAACAGTAAAAAGAATATGCAGCGAAGGAAAAGTAAATCAAGAAAACGACGGGGCGACATTTACGTCTCCCAAGAAAAGACAACGAGCAACACCAGTAATGGACTTCTTCGACAACTTCAATGAAGGTGTTCTACACAGAACAGTGCTCAGTTTCTACGCCAGACATGAAATACCTACAGTGGAAACAATTTACAGGGAAATGCAGAATACCCTTTCATACCCTGGCAGCAAAACTACATTACGAAGAGTTCTAAAAAAAATAGGATTTACCTATGCACGTGTTGACGGCCGAAAATTTTTAATGGAGCGTGATGACGTGACACACGAACGTATTGTTTTCCTCAATGAGATGAGGAAAATAAAAAATGAAGATAAAAACATTGTCTACCTAGACGAAACTTGGATTAATCAAAATTACACGGTATCCAAGTGTTGGACAGACGGGGCGTCACAGAAGCCTACGGGACTGCAGGTGCCGACAGGAAAGGGAAGCCGCTTGATAATTGTTCACGCAGGAACAAAACATGGCTTCGTACCAGGGGCAGCCCATGTATTCCAGGCCAAGAATGACGGAGATTACCACCAACAAATGAATGCTGAGACGTTCGAGGATTGGTTTGTGACCAAACTGTTGCCTAATATTCCTCCGTCCTCGGCAATAGTGCTGGACAATGCGTCCTACCACTCAAGAAAAATTCACAAGCCTCCAACAACATCAAGCAACAAATCAGCAATAAGACAATGGCTGGAGGAGAAAGGAGTGACAGTGCAAGATGGCCTTCTGAAGAGTCAGCTCCTGCATCTTGTTTACCAACACGTTAATGCCAACGACACCAATTACGTGGTTGACAAGATTGCCTCTGAACACGGCCACAGGGTTGTCCGCCTGCCACCATACCATTGCCAATATAACCCAATAGAGCTCATATGGGCTCAGGTGAAAGGCTATGTGGCCAAGCGCAACAAATTCAAGATTGCCACTTTAAAAGACCTGACTCAAGAAGCACTTCACAACGTAACAGGTGAAAATTGGAAAAATGCCGTCACGCACGCTGAAAAAATTCAAGATGATGATACAGCCAGAGATATAGTTATAGATCACTTCGTTGATTCTTTCATTATATCTCTAACGTCTGATGATGATTCGTCTTAGATGTTTGCAGAGGAATAGGCCTCCCGGGGACACCTCTTAAAAAAAAACGCGCTTTGACTTCTACCTCTTGGGTAGTGTGGAAAAGAAGTCGATATTGTTGTAAGTAAATTATGAGGGAGATAAATCTTTATCATGAAGTACAAAATCTGTTAAAATTCGGGACAGAGAGAGAGAGAGAGAGAGAGAGAGAGAGAGAGAGAGAGAGAGAGAGAGAGAGAGAGAGAGAGAGAGAGAGAGAGATGGGTGGGAGCTAGACCCTGTTGGAGGCGGAGCGACAGATATGTGGCAACGCTTTAAGAGCTTAATGACCTAGGCTTTCCCGTGAAGCTCCACCTTCACGGGCCAAAATAGCTGGCGCGCACTATAGTCAGTAATGTCACGGTAGGAGAACACCTCGGTTCCTGCGATCATAAACTAGTGCGCGTTGACATTAGAGCTCAAACATCGGTGACTGAAAATAAAGTTAAGGTGCCCAATTTCAAAAGAGCCAACTTCGTAGAAATCCGACGAAAACTAATAGATATGCAACTATCAGATGACGGCAATGCAGAGGACGCCTGGCTAAACTTTAAAAATCACTTACTCACTCAGCAGGACACATTTGTCCCCTTGTGCGAGAAGCGAATTAACACTAATAAAAGTCCACCTTGGTTTAATAGCGAAATTAAACACTCAGTCAAGGAGAGAAAATTGTCTTACAGGTTAAAGAAAGACCAAAGCACGCCCGAAAACATTAGACTTTACAATGATGCAAGGCGACGAGTAAAAAGATTAGTGCATCAGGCAAAGCGTAGATATGAAGAAAATATTGCAGCCAACTGTAAAAATAATCCGAAATCTTTCTTCAGTTACATAAACAACAGAAAGGCGATCAGAAGTGGAATTGGACCTTTAACAAACAGCGACGGTGCACTAGTGACTGACAGCCAACACGTTGCAAACCTATTAAATAATTACTTTTCCTCGGTGTTTAATAATAACAGTCCTCCCACCACCACCACCAACACCTGCACTAATGTAAATCCCGAGCATGCATTGTCTAACTTTGAAATAAAACCCGATGAAGTCCTCAAAGCCCTCAAATCACTTAAAACAAATAAAGTCCTGGACCTGATAAAGTATATCCAACTCTGCTGAAAGAAACAAAGTGCGAAATACTCTCCTCCCTCACAACCGTATTCAATATGTCCTTGCGACAAGGCATTGTTCCTTCAGATTGGAAAAAGGCTAACGTGATACCGATTTTTAAGAAAGGAGACAAAAAAGTACCAGGTAATTACAGGCCCATTAGTCTAACTTCGGTTGTAGATAAGCTACTTGAGGGCATAATTAGAGACAAAATTGTGAGTTACCTTGAAAGCCACTCATTAATTGGGGACTCACAACATGGCTTCCAAAACAAAAGATCCTGCCTATCAAATCTATTAACCTTTTATAACGACCTCTTCACTGTTTATGACGTAACCAAATCACTGGACGTTGACGTAACCAAATCACTGGACGTAGTCTATCTTGTTTTCCAGAAAGCGTTTGATAAAGTCCCGCATCATAAATTACTTTACAAATTAAAGCAAATAGGTATTGACGGTCAGGTAAACCAATGGATCGCGAATTGGTTGAGCAACAGACAACAAAGAGTAGTGATTGACGGATTTAACTCAGAGTGGGCGCCGGTCACTAGTGGCGTCCCTCAGGGCTCGGTTCTTGGCCCAGTGCTCTTCATTATTTACATCAACGACGTGGATGTTGGACTCAATAACCGCATTAGTAAATTTGCAGACGACACAAAGATTGGTAACTCGGTTCTCATTGACGAAGACAGGCAAAGTCTCCAAGAGGATTTGCACAAAATTTCAGCTTGGTCGGATAGATGGGAGATGCCCTTTAACGTAGACAAGTGCCAGGTCCTTCAAGTTGGAACGAGGAATAAGAAGTTTTATTACGAAATGCGCGGCGTTAAACTCAAAAGCGTTCAATGCGTCAAGGACTTGGGGGTCAAAATAGCGTCAAACCTCAAATTCTCACAGCAATGCATCGATGCAGCAAATAAAGCGAACAGAATGTTGGGCTTCATTAAAAGAAACTTTTTATTTAAGAATAAAGATGTAATACTCCCGCTCTACCACAGTTTAGTCAGACCCCACTTGGAATATGCGGTACAGTTTTGGTCTCCCCACCATGCAAAGGATATTGCTAAATTAGAAGGTGTTCAGCGTCGGGCAACGAAAATTATCCCTTCCTTGCGCAACAAATCCTACGAAGAAAGGCTTTCTACCCTTAACATGTTCTCTCTTGAGAAACGTCGCCTCCGAGGAAAATTGATCGAATGTTTTAAAATACTTAATGGTTTCACGAATGTAGACAGATCAACATTGTTTATGATCGATGACACTTTGCGCACGAGGAACAATGGCGTAAAACTCAGATGTAGACAAGTAAATTCAGACTGCACCAAATTTTTCTTCACCAACGTTGTAGTGCGAGAATGGAATAAGCTCCCACCATCAGTGGTCCAGTGTAACACGATTGACTCCTTCAAAAATAAGCTCGACCGTCACTTCCTTCAACTTAATATCAACTAGAGTAGAAGTGCAACGTTTTGGAGTCTTCTGATTAATGTAAAATCACTTAGGTTTAAGGACAGACCACCAAGTCTGGACCATGGGGTCTGTGTGGTCTGATTTTCTATGTAAATCTATGTAAATCTGTATTTCCTCCTGCCTACGACTTGAACTCTTTCAAGAGGAGGGTATCAGGACACCTCTCCTCCCGTATTTGATCTTGCTTTCGGCCACCTCTTTTGTTTCTTTTTTACTAGCAGCGAGTAGCGGGCTTTTTTTTTATTTATTATTGTTTTCTTTTTTTGTGTGCCCTTGAGCTACCTCCTTTGTTCTAAAAAAAAAAAAAAATATATATATATATATATATATATATATATATATATATATATATATATATATATATATATATATATATATATATATATGTATGTGTATATATATATATATATATATATATATATATATATATATATATATATATATATATATATATATATATATATATATATATATATACGTACCTCTTAGGAAAGTGTTTAGTACGTATATGTACGCTTGCTCTTTTGAGCAATTTTACAACCTTAATTTTTGTTTGTGTATGTAACATTGTTCATTGACAGTAAAAAAGGAACATTTTTAAAAGTTTTTTGCGTTTCTAAAGAGATTTGTAATGGCCTTTCTGGACACGTGTACGCATTCCAGCATACCATTATACAAGAAGATATGTTACTATTCTTGTAGGTAATAATAAATCATAATTATAGGAAAAAGTAATCACCCATTACGCAGTTATCCACATGCTTTTAATCTGATTAACCCGTGGTATGAACAGTACAGCTTAAGTTAGCACAACAGTCTTTACAGTACATGGGATAAATAATTAGTCAAACACAGGAAGATAATCACACAAGTCAATCATATGCTTTTAATATGATTAAGGGGTTGTTGTGCCTTTGCCGGTAAATTGACTACCTCACTGCTGGGATTCATCAGAATGTTATTTCCTTGAAATGGGTTTTAGTTTTACCAGCAGTGAGCACCTTCCCATTCCTCCATAAACATTCCACGCCAACCTGGTTCATCACTAATCAATATCCGCACTCCCTGGGCAAGAGTGCAGAATACTGAGATACATGGGGTATGTGAGATGGACAAGTAGGGTACCAAACTAGGTGATGAGACTGTGTAGTGTGGAGGTGGTGAACCTCTTGACCGAAGACGCTGAAGTTAGGGTTGACCGAAGATCTGCTGGGCAGCATGTTGGTAACCCTCCGCCACGTGTCCATGGCTGTAAACTCTCAGCGTCTTGCGGTGGGAAACGAGTCCTCTGGATCACCACGTACACACATTCTGAAACACATGGTTAAGGAACACGTTAAATGGCTACTGTGCATATGTGAGGTCAGTTATGTTATATGAAGCAGAGAAATGGCCAACAATTAAAGAGTTGGAGACGATGATAAGCAAGTCAAGAGTACAGAGTGCTGAAATGTATAAGGTCTACATATATGCCTACCTATACTCAGGAAAAGTAGTTTCTAATAATTTCCTGCCTGACAACCTGTCTGTTGCTTCTCACAGGCTGAACTGGTACTTCTTCTTGCACAAGATCACCAACATAGGGAATGCGACGATCCACACAGTAGTTGTGCAGGAGCATGCAATAAGTCGCAATCTTCACAGTCTTCTTGGGGTCGTACTGCAAACTTCCTCCTGACTCGTGTAGGCACCTGAACCTTGACTTGAGGATCCCAAACGTCCGCTCAACAACGTATCTTGTCCTTCGATGACTCTGGTTGTAGAGTTCCTCCCCAGGGCCCGTATCCTCGAGAGCTATTAACTTTTACTCTTAAAGTTACTATCAAAGTTAATAGTTTCAAATTATTAAGAGTAAAAGCTATCCTCGTCAACTTTGAGTGTATTAGCAAATCCTGGTTACTATTATCTTCTTCTTCTTCTTCTTCTTTATGGCGGGCTCGTTGCTAAGGACGCCTCCGTGCAAAACGTAAACATCCGACATGAATTAAGTAAATATTTCAAAAGAAAAATAAAGAAAACATGTATAAATGTACAACAGAAACATAATAAATGGCAAACACAAGAAAATACTGAGTTTTGTGGCAGATAGAAGCAGCCTCAAAGGCTGTTTTTACTCCGTCACTCGTCAATACCCTTATCTCCCCGCCTGCGTCACGACTTGCTCTGCTGAAATTACCGCACCATAACCACGTCATCTGCCCCAATGATCTACGGGCCGGAGAACCAGCGCAGAAAAGGAGTAAGTTTAATTGGTCGCCAGATGAAACGGTCTTCTTACATCAAATTCAAGAAAAAATACGTATAATCAGAGGGTGTTATGGGAAGAGTATCACCCCTGAGGATAAGAAGAGAGCGTGGACTGAAGTGGCAGAAGCTGTAACAAGGTTGGTAATCACATATTCATGGTTCAATTAGCTTACAAACTAACCTAACCTAATCAATTGGGTATTTTTTGCATTAATAACACAACCACTGACCTTCCAAACAGAACATACCTTTTCATTCTGTATCTGAATAGTTTCATTATGACCATTTCTGCCACAACCCCCTCTCCCTCAACAACCTAACATAACTAAACCTAACCATGCCAAACCTGCCCTGTCCTACCAAACACATCCTAACTTAACATGCCAAGTTTGTTGGGGGGGAAGAGGGGGTTGGTATAGATAGTTATGGCATATTTGCCCTGTTTTCATTATTTATTTATTTTTATTTGTTTATTATTTTTTTTATTAGTGTGGGGGGGGGGGCGGGGGGGATGCTAGGCATGCCAGACTATGGACACTTTTACAAGTACTTTATGTCAAGACTATATGGGAATGGGTAGGTTTTGTGAGAATGGTAAAGTAAGATTAAAATAGTATATTTATAGCATTGGTCAAACAGATTATGGTGATATAATGTTAGATTGGAATGTACTCAAGATAATGAAATTAAGGTTAATGCTTTTATTTTTTTGTTACATATTCACATATTCATGATTCAAGTAACTTGCAAACTAACCTAACCTCGTCAAATGGGTATTTTTGTATACAAACACAACCACAGAGTTTCCAAACAGAACATACTTTTCCTACTACTTCACGTGAATAGCATCATCATGACCATTTCTGCTGCAACCCCCACTCCCTCAACAATCTAACATAACTAAACCAACTCCTGCTAAACCTGTCCTACCTGACACATCCTAACCTAACATGGTAGGTCCCCAAGTGCCAAACCTGCCCCGTCCTACCGAACACATCCTAACTTAACATGCCAAGTTTGTTGGGGGGGAAGAGGGGGTTGGTATAGTTAGTTAAGGCATATTTGCCCTTTTTTTATTTTTTATTTATTTTTATTTGTTTATTATTTATTTTTATTGGGGGGGGGATGCTAGGCATGCCAGACTATGGACACTTTTACAAGTACTTTATGTCAAGACTATATGGGAATAGGTAGGTTTCGTGAGAACGGTAAAGTAAGATTAAAATAGTATATTTATAGCATTGTCCAAACAGATTATGGTGATATAATGTTAGATTGGAATGTACTCAAGATAATGAAATTAAGGTTAACGCTTTTATTTTTTTGTTACATATTCACATCCATGATTCAAGTAACTTGCAAACTAACCTAACCTCGTCAAATGGGTATTTTTGTATACAAACACAACCACAGAGTTTCCAAACAGGACATACTTTTTCCTACTGCTCCATGTGAATAGCATCATCATGACCATTTCTGCTGCAACCCCCACTCCCTCAACAATCTAACATAACTAAACCAACTCCTGCTAACCATGTCCTACCAAACACGTCCTAACCTAACATGGTAGGTCCCCAAGTTTGTTAGGGTGGAAAGGGGGTTAGTATAAGAGTCAAGTCATATTTACCTGTTATTTTATTTATTCCTAATTTAGATTTTTTTTGGGGAGTGGGTGGGTTGGGCATGCCAGGCTCTCAACATTTTTACAAATATTTTATGTTAAGATTATATCGGAATAGGTAGATTTGATGAGAATGGTAAAGTAAGATTAAAATATTATTTTGATAGCATTGGTCAAACAGTTTCTGGTGATATAATGTTAGGTTAGAAGTACTCAAAAGAATGGAATTAAGATTAATGCTTTGAATTTTTTTGTATAGCTGTATTGTGTAATATCCTCCTACTTAGAGAAAAGCATTTTAGAAAAGTAGGTAATGAAAAGTAGTATTTATGGCCATGTTCATAACTAAAAAGTTAATGTCTTATGATGCATGTAAATAAAATATTGGTACTGATTTAGCTTTCCATCACAGCATGTATTAAATGTTATTGGAGAAGTTATGGGAAATAAAAAGCATGCCATAGTGAAACGATTAAGAAACTTGCTTCACATTTGTACCCTGACAGTGCCTTCCCTGGGAGTGGACCCCATACGCAGGATGACTGTGAGAGGCGTTGGTACAACGTACAACAAAAATCAAAGCCTTGCATTGCCAAGTGCAAGAATGAGCAGCGGCAGACTGGTAATTTTTTTTAGTTGTTATGTCTTTAAATGTAAAACATATATTAGTTAGTTTTTTATGTGCTCACAGAATGCAGCTATACTGGCCACAATGCCTTTATTTCAGCTTAAAGTTAATAAGTTCATAGCAGTGAACTGCATATTTGATATAGAATTTTTTTTAATGTTCATCTGTCAATGACTATCAATCTATCTAAATACCTTGGTTGTCTTCCCCCAGTGAAGGGTTTTAGCCAAGACAGGCACACACTTACTCACACACTCACACTCATGTACACCACTCTCTCAGCTGCACAGCCCCTGAGGGAGTAAAAAAGGCCCTCACTGTATGGGGGATTAGCTGCACAGTTCAGACAGGGAACTTCCACACCAAGGCCTCACAGCATACACTGGTTTACCCCTGCCCCATCATAACAATGACATTTTCCCCAGCACCTGAGTGCCCCACACGTGGCACCACAGATACGCAGGCGCCTGCCTATATAACTATGACATTAACTGTGGTAGATAAACTGGTGTATGACATCATAGGCTGCTCATCTCATGTATTTGAAGGGGTACCAGAGCCATTCAGCATTGACATGATGTGCTAGGCATAGGACAGCAGCAACAGTCAAGCAGCAGTGAAATATTGACTGGCCTGTATGTTTTTGGCAAAAACTTTAATATTCTTATTAAAACAATTTATTAATTACCCTTAAATTCATATTCTTTGTAGATACACACTTTATCAGTATTGCTAGAGACCATCCCAGCACATTGTTCATTACTTGTGGAAAAGATACCATTAGCTGCTCCGGCAACAGCCACTGCTTCAATATCTGCTGGCCCTATGACACCAGCCACTGCTTCATCATCTGCTGGCCCAATGACACCAGCCACTGCTTCATCATCTGCTGGCCCTATGACACCAGCCACTGCTTCATCATCTGCTGGCCCTATGACACCAGCCACTGCTTCATCATCTGCTGGCCCAATGACACCAGCCACTGCTTCATCATCTGCTGGCCCTATGACACCAGCCACTGCTTCATCATCTGCTGGCCCAATGACACCTGCCACTGCAAGGGATGACAATGAAGCTGCTCCACCAGTCACCACCTACTTCATCGGAGTTAAGAGATGCCTTTCATAGGGCAGCAGTATAATTTTTTGATGCTGGGGCTGAATATTACTGCCTCAAGGCTATGATTTTGTCACTTTTTTTATTTTTATTACTGAGGAGGTTAGGGTGGAAGGGGTGAAAAATAATTTGTGCTGTTTTTCGACAGAAATGATTAGCAAATTCATTCAAAGCACAAAATTTACCGGAAAAAAAAATTGTGTGCCATTGTGAGTGGGTTCACTTGAGATTGGGCTCCAATACGCCTCCGTGGTCTAGTGGTCAGCATGCCTGGCTTCTACGCGGGCCCGGGTTCGAATCCCGACCTGGGCAGTCGGCGTGCAGCTCACCCAGCTGATCATCCTCCCTCTCGGGCTGGTCGATAAATGACTACCTGGGGAAACTGTGGTAGCCCGGATGTCACACTGGCCCTGTGTCCCGGGGTAATGGGCTCCCTCTCACCACAGGCTCAAGGCCCAATGTTACGGAGATGAGCACCGAGGCCACGCGCTGCTATAGCGTATGCCCCAACTTTACCTTTACCTTTATTGGCTCGACTGACAGACATGGCTTTGTATGTCGAAGGTCACTGGTTCAATCTCCACAGCCAGCACTCTCTAACTTGGATTTTTCCGAGTTCCCTAGAGCCTAGATTAATTTCTCGGTGTTAAATGAGGAGATTTGCACCGGCACCCAGCCATGGGTGTTACAAGGTGCGTTGTTACAATCAGGGGCGTCATTTGGCCTTCAAAAGTGGGAGGGACATTAGGGCAGATAGTATATATATATATATATATATATATATATATATAAATATATATATATATATATATATATATATATATATATATATATATATATATATTTACCATCATTAGCTTATAACACCTTTAGGCACTGATCATATTTGCATTTTATGTAGTCTGTGATGCAGGCAGGATATTCATTAGCACCTAATTAGACTCGTGCTGCTCTCCAGTGCTCTCTGATGAACTCACAATCAAAGATGTAGTATACCTATATGGTAGCATTGAGTAATCTTAGGTCACTTGGTAAAGTGTTCACCTAAGTCCGACCCAAGCTGACAACATAAACCTAAGCGTGTTTGCAAGCTGAGTGTTTAGAATATTGGCATAATAATAAAAGATGCTGAAAACTGGATTCCACTACTTTATTGAATATATGAATAATTATATACTGAATTTGTAATGGAGCTAAGATAAAAAAAAGCTATGTTTTCAGCGGTCATACCATGATCTCATGAAAATAATTAGGTTAATATATATAATTAATTACTACGTATTTTGGTATGATGACCATTGCACGTTAATACCATAGCTTTGCGAGCATTGAGTAATCTTAGGTCACTTGGTAAAGTGTTCACATAAGTCCGACCCAAACTGACAACATAAACCTAAGCATGTTTGCAAGCTGAGTGCTTATAATATTGGCATAATAATAAAAGATGCTGAAAACTAGATTCCACTAATAGAGTAATTATATACTGAATTTGTAATAGAGCCAAGATAAAAAGCTATGTTTTTCAGTGGTCATACCATGATCTCATGAAAATAAATAGGTTGACATATATAATTAATTACTACGTATTTTGTTATGATGACTATTGCACATTAATACCATAGCTTTGAATCCAATGATGAATATCTTCAAGCAAGACACAACAGCAACAGATTGGTCACCAATTCACTCAGTAAACACAATACTCCAGAAAAGTATACACTGAATTCACAATAAAGTTGTTTTTCCACTTGGAACTTTGTAAACAGAAACCAAGTAACCTCGTTTTACTTCACTCATAAGTCATGATGTTCGCGATGTGGTCACCTCGACCTTTCGTTCCTCCTCCCTCACACTGGCAGACGTCTCTAACAAGCTTTCTTACCACCGTTATCTCAATATGAATAACCGGCAGCAATAATTATAAATCATATTCTAAATGACATTTTAATGCAATTTTAATGTCATCTTTTTCATTTGCATGTGTGTACCTTTCTGCTACAAATAAAAGTTTTTTTCCCATGTTTTGTTTTCCTTAACTCGAATAGTTCACATTTTAATCAATAACAAAGGCATCAAACACTAATTGTATGTTCAAGCTATGTTTATTTCTTTTTCTGTTGACATAAACTACATCGTTTTCCTTTGGTGACATTATTTTCACATGGGTACAGTCTATCACTCCCACAACACCGGCAAGTTGGTAGAATTCTGCTTGCTTTACACGGATCTCCACCCTATCAAGGGGAGACTGGATAAACCTCCCGACTACCTACGGGTCACTGAGGGCGGCCAGAGTTTCCACAATCACCCTGCTTACACTACTCTGGCTTACCCCCTAACTCATCACTTGAACACTGCAGCATTTTTCCTGTAGCCAAGTACCTTTAAGTCAAAATCATTCAACCCCGGGATGCGGGAATGCTCCCTTTGAACTGGATCTTGTAGCTCTCTTCTCACCAAATCAGTCACATACTCCATTCCTGCACGGTCTAATATGTATGTCTTGAGAAGTTCACCATCGTTATACAGTTCCAAAGCGCCCTATCAAACTCTAAATTGCGGAGGCGGGCTGGACGAGGAAGTCCGGGGGCCATGTTGATATGGGTCTGGGTCTGGGTTTCACTATTAACTTTACTATTAAGTGTTTAGAAGTCCTCGCCAGCACTCTCAAGTTAATACCAAAGTTTAGAGTAGGTATTAGGCTAATAGTTGTTGAGGATACACTTTGAGAGTGAAGTTAATACCAAAGTCGAAAGTTAATACCAAGTTTAGTATTAATAGTTGTCGAGGATACGGGCCCAGGTCATCAGGAATGGTCATCAGGAATGGCTCCAGAGGATACCCACTGTCTCCTGTGAAATGGAATATTCATTAATTCATTATCCATTTAGCATAGGAACAATTTGAGTTTGGGTAGCTGTCCCTTGGTGTCGTCGATAATGCTAAAAAATTGCAGTGATATTTTGTTACTTTTGTACTGATGGTAACCCAGCTGTGGATGGCTGCTTGTAATCACTAAGAAAGTTGTTGAACTGCCAGACCCTCATAATAATACCATTTACTGTTGACATCATGTATAGACGATCTTGGTGAGTAACATGATGTGGCAGACAATGTAGTGTTATGTGACACTTTCCACTACGAAATGCATGAAAACTATGTTAAAAATGTTAATGTCATATGCAGTTCTACTAAGAGTTTTGTTATCATAACAATATGACATGTCTGGAAGGTTAACATTCATTAACATGTAATCACGATATAATATACAATTATTAGGTTTCTTCTATGCAGGCAAAAATCTGAACATGTAGGCATGTGGTACGAAAGCATAGGTAATTTGATAGAATTACATGGAATATATAAGGAAACATACCTATCAAAAGAGCATCTCCAAAATGACCAGCAAGGAACCGCTGCTTAAGGGCACAGTGTCTCCATATAAAGGTATCATATGTGCTCCCTGGGTAATTGGCGTCGTAGCTGATGATCTTGTTGTTGGTGTCACACACAGCCTGTATATTTAGGGAGTGGAATTGTTTCCGGTTGACATAAATCTCTTCATATTCCTCTGGGGCCTTGATGCGAATGTGGATTCCATCAATGGCACCTATCAATCTTGGAAAGTTACCAGTGCGCCTGAAGTCCTGCATAGCTCTGTTGATATCTATTGCTGTGGTTGACATCTTTATCTCTTGACTGGCCTTTACACAAAGTACTTGAGTAACTTTGTCAATGGCCCTACTAACACTTGATTGGTCCATTCCAACAGTGTCTCCAATAACAGTTTGGAAGCTGCCACTTGCAAAAAACCTAAGTGCAGCCAGAACCTGGGTGTGAGTTGGGAGTGCATGTACCCTCCTGGTTCTCCTTTCCAGGTGGGGACGCAGCTTATCACAAAGCCTGATGATTTCTTGACGGGGAAATCTATACACCCGCAACAGATGTTCATCACTAACGTGTAGTGGGTCGAGTGGGTCCCGATATCTCCTTTCCCAGCGCAGTCAGGCTGAGGGGCGACCTGACGTCACAAGATTTGCTATACCAGGGCCATCGTAATCGACCACAATGAGGACCAAGGGCCCTTTAATAATGGGTGATGGTCCCTTTAAAAAGAACGCAGGTGGTGCAGGGCGACTCCTCTCCGGAAGAGCCCAAAAGCAGTAGACGGGACACAACCCCCGATTAATAGTTGGTACCCATTGACTGTTGGGTGGACAAGGGCGTAGGGTATCGGAAGGGCCGCCCAAATTTTTCCACTCGCCCGGTTGTGAGCCGGGTGTGCTAACCACTGCACCACGAAGCCCCTCCTGGGAAAAGAAAGTGAAGAAAAAGGGAAATTGTGTGAAGAATGAGGAGGAGGAAGAGAACGAGGAACAGGCGAATGATCATGTCTGTATTGAAAATCATTATATATCGACAAACACGAAAAGAGGAGGACCGGGATGAGGGGGAGGAGGATGCCTACATTGGCATACATTGGTATTCAGGGGGTATCACTGGGGTAAAAACTTAATTCATACGCCAATGGACAATGGCTTAAAACAGTTAAAAATAAACCATCATTGGATTAAAAAAATAAGTTTCATGTTCATTGTGGTAACAAATGGAATCATTGAGGTAAAGTACACCTCACACCCATTGGGCTAAGAAGGCATATGGCAAATGTTGAAGTACTTTGGGCCAAAAGTACGTGACCTACAAGGGCGCATATTTGGGGTAAAAAGACGTGACCCTTTCTCAATGTCTACGGCATTATAGGCAATGGTATGGTATCATTGGGGCAACAACGACAATGTGGTTCTGTTCGCCGTCACTGATCACTGAATTAATGAAACGTTTCATGTTCATTACGGGTAACAGTGGGTTCATTGAGGTAAAAAGACATTTTATGTACATGGTTTGATTTGTGAAGTTGAATTGTTCGGGCAATTTCATGAGATACGCTTTGTGCTGCGCCTTTGTTATCCATGCCGACTCAATAGGTGATGCCGCGAAAGTAATCTACATATTTCACCAAACTACGTGAGAATAGATACATCGGAAAGGAAACAAAACAAAAATTTATTTACATAGCGACCATAAGTAATAAAGGTCACAAGAGGAAGAAGGGTTATTCTCGTCGATCATTTACTCTATTGTTGTGTCTATTGTTTCCAAACAAACTTGTGTACAGATAGAAAAGATGTTGAATTCATTATAGCTACGTATTTTTTTTTCATAATATGCAGTGTTAGCTACATACAATGCTTTTGCAAGTGGTCCTTTTGCTAGGCGATGCACTTCATACTGGTATTTTGCTAAAAATTTTTTTTATCTTAGTCCGCTAACGGGAATTCTAAGCAATACTTAAGGGCCTATGCTTAGCTAAGAATTGTTAGGTACAAGGCTTAGTTGTATTCTAAGAATAATTGTGGATACGGCCCCAGACTTCTCCCCGGGCAAGACGACACTCGTAAGTCCGTTGAAAAGTGCCGATAACTCCTAAATTAAAACTTGTAAAGTGGTCAGACCACCCTCCAGACTACATAACCTACTTTAAGTAAGGCTGCGTGACGCAGCTTACAACAAGAGGCTAATAAGGAAGGCTGTATCTGGAGACGTCGACAGACAACGTATTGTCCCTAGGTCGGCCGGCACCGTCTAGTGCGGCTGCGGCCGCGGCGGCCAAGTCCTGCTCACCAGTCACCACTCCCTCGCTCTCTCAGCGCCAGAGATGGGTTGCCATGTCGCAGTGGGGAAACGCTCACATCCTCCCCTCATTCCTGTGGCTACCACCACCATACGAATACAAGGCACTAACTAAACAATACTACAGCCTACAGTCTACTTAACCTGTTTCCTCGCACCCAATAATTATCTGGATGCACAAGTGTACGACAGTGGAGATTTCACACAGTCCGGCGCACGACTCGCCGCCTCCCCTGCGCCGGTGCGCGGTGAAGCGATACCAGTGATCTCCTGACAAGACGACTACCCCGGCGTTTTGAGCCAGACCTACGATTCACAGTCCGCTCTCCAGCGCCGATGCGGTGGGAGGTTCCGTGAGGCCGATCATCAGAGCATAACCAAGGCAGTTTTTTTTTTTTATTTTTTTTTTTTTTTTTTTTACCTCCTTAGTTTATTATAACATCATCACTCTGCCCACGACTGTGTGGTGTATGAGAGATAAAAGTACGTTGTTCTATATTCCACAAATACGCGATCAATATTAGTTTATATACCGAATAGAGTACTGTTTATTTACTCGTGTTATAATTAGAGTCCATTGATAGAGAGTCCCGACAAATTAAGATTTGGACGCTATTATTATTATTATTATTATTATTATTATTATTATTATTATTATTATTATTATTATTATTATTGGCCCTGTTTTTGCCGCGCTTTTCAAACGCTAGCACACGCTCTCTTTTGTATTTATGTTTCACAGCCATGCGGGTCGTCCACTGAAACTGAGCACACTTGTGTCCGACCTGCACACCTTTCTCTAACAGCCAGCTGGGAGCCAGAAGCCAACGAGCTCTGGGAAAATAAATAAGAGACAGTTTGTGTCTACAGACTACGCCAACAGGCATCGCCAACCCACCCTTACGCCCTTATACTACCATAATTTGGTCACCAGCCGATGTAATATGCAGTAAGAAGGTGACAGGAGATTATTATTAGCCTTACGATCAGCCACTGTCTCAGTATAGGCACTCAGTAAATCACGTAGCCTGTGATATACGCGTGTCACGGCGGGCTGCTGACGACCTTGTGAGGCGGCAGCGCTCAGAGGGTGCTGATCGAGAGACTTCACACAAGTCTGGGTGCTTCTCTTTTGAGTGCTGCTACTGTGATGGATGGATTTAACAATACTTATCGCTGTAAAACATTATCGGCAGCAGTTGGGGAAGTCTTTCTATTACCTACATATCCCTTCATCGCCTGACCCTTGCCTGCGGGGAGGGACGCTGCCTCCTGAACGCCATGAGCCTTGATATACTTGTCATGGGCCACGTGGCTGACACACTACCCAAGCTCCATCAATGCAAAGGCACTTTGCTCCCTTTCCGTTAGCTGCCTGCAGTAAACTTTAGCATATGGAGAGAAAATTAGTGTAAACTAATTATCTGGGAATGGAGGGGGCCCTGATTCTATTACTCGCCATGCTGCTCTCTTTATTGTGTTAACACACACACACACACACTAGGATGTAGTTGCTGCAATAAATGGTCTGTGCGATTCCAAGGTATTGTGAAGATAAGTCATCAATGGTTATAGTTCAATAACATTTAATTTAATTGAAATACTTATTGTTAATTAAAAAATAATACAGTAAAATACTAAGGCCATATAAACGTGTTTCATTTTGCTTGAGGGTCAAAACTGCTCTGTTTAGATAATATTGTAGAGAAATGTCTACAAGATATTATAATGACATTGGTACCCATGAAAATGAAGACTGTACAACCTTATACATTAGGCTATTAAATAAAGATGTACTTTTAACCCAACCTAGAGGAGTTTCTACCTGAAGACCCTTCACATGAGCAAATAATAATCTAGCCTATCACCGCTGAAATAGTAATATATCCCAGTATTTTAAAATCGCCGAAACGAGTAATAATAATGGAAACGGTTACCAACCAGAGTGATGATTAGTAAATACAATCTAAAAAAATAATGTGTTAACTTTTAGAGTGAGTTAGGTGTGATTCTTGAGTTTTACCAAGACAAGTACGGATCTCCAAAAGCTAGCTTATGTCCATCTAAATTAAACTATTGTAACACGTCCAGTCTATTAGACTGTATTAGACTGTGAAATATCCATTGTGAGTCTGTAATAACAGCTAGAGCCCTGTGGGAGAGACCGCATCCAATAATTTTGGTCATAAAAGCCATAGCTTCCTTCATCAGCTTCTATGTTTGGACCTGAGGTAAACGATTGTTTCAGTCCTTCTACCTGTGCCTCTCTCAGTGATTTCCATAGACAGTACAAAGAGAGGGCGGTTATGATAGCAAGACACCCAATGCCGGGGAGAAGAGCCGTGAAACATTACAAGATCACAGCTTAGGAAGACACATCCCTGAAGTGGGTCTTCATGTGTCTTCTAATTTCAGGCTTTGTCTTGAAGAACTTGTCATAAACATCACACTTGAACTCTCTAAGGCCATAGTGCCTGAAGACGTGTTCACTGAGTGCCTGTTTCACACTGAACGTTTTCCCGCACTCTTCACACTCATGACTCTTTTCACCAGTGTGTCTGAGGGTGTGTATATCAAGGTGACTCTTCAGGCTGAACTTTTTCCCACATTCCTTACATTCATAGTTCTTCACACCAGTGTGTGTAAGGGTGTGTGTATCAAGGTGACTCTTTAGGCTGAATTTTTTCCCACATTTCTTACATTCATAGTTCTTCACACAAGTGTGTGTAAGGGTGTGTCTATCAAGTGTCCCTTTCCGGATGATTTTTTTTCCCACATTCCTTACATTCATAGTTCTTTACACCAGTGTGTGTAAGGGTGTGTGTATCAAGTGTCCCTTTCCGGATGATTTTTTTCCCACATTCCTTACATTCATAGTTCTTCACACCAGCGTGTGTAAGGGTGTGTGCATCAAGTTGACACTTCTGGATGATTTTTTTTTTCTCCCACATTCGTTACATTCATAGTTTTTCACACCAGTGTGTGTAAGGGTGTGATATCTGAGGCTGTCCCTTGAGGTGAATTCTTTTCCACACTCCAGACACACAAACTTTCTCTCTCCTTTGTTGCTGGAGTTGCCAGCAGCAAGTTGCTTCATCTGATGACCACTGACCCTCCTGCCCCCTGCAGCAGTCTGCTCCTGCTTGTCCTGGCCACTCATGCTGCTGCCCAGCCTCCTGCCAGCACACCTGCTGTCCAGCCCTGCAGCCTCCTGCCAGCACACCTGCTGTCCAGCCCTGCAGCCTCCTGCCAGCACACCTGCTGTCCAACCCTGCAGCCTCCTTCCAGCACACCTGCTGTCCAGCCCTGCAGCCTCCTGCCAGCACACTTGCTGTCCAGCCCTGCAGCCTCCTGCCAGCACACCTGCTGTCCAGCCCTGCAGCCTCCTGCCAGCACACCTGCTGTCCAGCCCTGCAGCCCTGCAGTCAACATAAATATTACAGTTTACAAGAAAAGCAAAAACAACGTACGTCATTACGTGTATTACAGGTAACTCTCGATTTACACGAATATTGTGCCCTTGAAGAGGTCGCGGAAATCAAAAACAATGTAAATCAAACAAGAGGTAGGTTTCTATCGAAAAATAAATACTCACTTCATTCAGTGGAGAGAGAGAGAGAGAGAGAGAGAGAGAGAGAGAGAGAGAGAGAGAGAGAATATCCATATCACCGAGATATCCGCTCAGGCACTCAGTCTCAGCCTCACTCGTGTGAGGAAGAAATGAGGGACACCATGAGCGACTGGCTAGTATTGGTACCGGTACCGAGCAGTCTGGTACTGGTACCGTACCGTATAGCTGGTACCGTTAGTACCGGTACTGGTACCGGTACCTGCCCACCCCTATTGTTGAGTAGCGTGGCAGCGTGGTTACTGTTTTGTTGTTCAAGTGGCGCGCGGGAAGAACTGAGCTCAGCTGTGTGGCCGCGGCGCCGTGTGAGTCCAGTTGCGTGAGCCATCTGGTGGCCACTCCATAAAAAATGTCGCGTATAAGTGGAAAAAAACCTGTAAATTAAACATTTATTTGGGTTTTGGACCCCGCCTTATTTTAAAAAACGCGTAAACCAAACTCGCGTACATCGAGAGTTACCTGTATATATTGTTAGTTAATTAGTTGAACGTGCTTTAGTTACTCATCAAATTGATTTGTTTTCTATTTGAAATCTTAGATTTAGAGTATGGATAATTCTTTTAATGGGTAACCAAAATAAATATATGAAAAGAATCTACATTTTTCTGTTTTATTTCCCGATGACTAACATTTGTTATTTCACAATCCACTGAAAAAGTAGTTTGTAAGAAAACACATATCACACATGCTATATATAGGATGTAACAGTCAGGTAACGCGGAAAAAATGTTTTGTGCGAAATATGGAGACTAGGGAACGAGTGTTTTATTCTTCCATAAACCAATAAAAAGCTAGTAGCTAGGGCACAGAAAAAGTCAATAAATCAATAACTTCGTAATGAAGTGTTTTACCACGTGCTGCTGCCACTCAGCCATTGCCGTCTCGATATTGAGAAGGCCTGACAGCTTGCTGGATTCTTTGGCGATGAGTCATCCAAGTAAAGCCCCAAATACACTGCCGAATTTTGCCTCACGAATGTGCGCGAATATACAAGTCATCCTGTGTCACGAACAAGTTCGGCATCTTTCTTGCCTGTTCTTGGCCGTTCGGGGACATGTCTGCGTCCACCACGCGACTTTTGACAGTTGGTCAAGACCGCCACGAAAGTTTCATGTTGCATGAAAAATTCGCGGCCGTTCGCCGAATGTGCACGAATGCAAAATGGACCCCGAATTGTCGCCGAATTTTGACCGTTGAAATTTAAATTTTATTGGCAAATTTGTCGTCGACATGTCGCCGACTATTCGGGGACATGTCTCCGACATGTCGCCGAATGGCCAAGACTATTCGGGGACATGTCCCCGAATATTCGACGAATTAATCACGACACGGCAACCGCGTATATATATATATATATATATATATATATATATATATATATATATATATATATATATATATAGATATATATATATATATATATATATATATATACGGAATAAAATAGTACTATAATAATAAATAGTAAACAAGAAAATATGAAAAACAAGAAGAATCATGAATATATAAAATAGGTATGGAACTAACATTTTCATATATTTCATAATTAATTTACTATTTATTACTTTATATATTTCTTAATATCATTATTCTGCCATTTTTACACCTTTGTTTCATTTTCAGTTATTTAGATTTATTTCTTCTTTCAGTTACTGGTTTGTTTATTAATATTACGTAAACATTCATTCATTTTAAAATATTTGTAGGAGAGCAAAACAAAAACATGTCACATTTATACATTTTATTACACATGCTATCATACATATTACCACACATATTACCACACATGGTATTTACTCGCCCACAATTCTGTCCTGCCAGGCCACTGCTCCCCGGGTGTTGTAGTAGTCCATGAGGTAGGCGCGGATTTCCATGCTTTTATATGCCACATGGGCATCAGATGATCAGCTGTCAGAAATCTTGGCACTGTCGGAGAATTGTCCCCGACATGTCGCCGACACTTCGGGGACATGCGAAGACAATTCGGAGAGACTTGTCGCCAGTTATTCCGCGACAAAAAAAAAAAAAAAAAAAAAAAAAGTTAAAATTTCAGATTTTAAGCTCGGCGACATGGACGCCGAATAGTCGGCGACATGTCTCCGAATTGTCCCCGAATTGTCTTGAGCATTCGCTGACATGTCGCCGAATGGTCACGAACTGTAAGAATCTTGGTTATGTCGCCGAACCGGTCGCCGAATTTTTTCACGAACTGATTCGGCGTCAAGTTCGTGGTCAAAATTTGGCAGTGTATTTGGGGCTTTATGGTCGTGGTGTTAGATTTGGAGAGGGTGATTGTGGTGATGATGACGATGAGTGTGAATATGGATAGTGGTGGTGGTTGTCATATTTTTTTTCTTTTTTTACATCAGAGGACACGGCTCAAGGGTAATAAAAAGAGTACAAAAAAAAAGCCCGCTACTCGCCGCTCCTATAAAAGATAAAAGTAAAGAGTAGCCAAAAGAGAGGTCAATTCCGGGTGGAGAGCTGTCTTGATACACTCTTCTTGATAGAGGTTAAGTCACAGGCAGGAGGAAATACAGACGAAGGAAGGCTGTTCCAGAGTTTACTAGCGAATGGGATGAAATAATGGATAAGCTGGTTAACTCTTGCATAAGGGGTTTGGACAGTATAGGGATGGGCATGAGTAGAAAGTCGTGTGCAGCGGGGCCGCGGGAGGGGGGGAGGCATGCAGTTAGCAAGTTCAGAAGAGCAGTCAGCATGAAAATATCAATAGAAAATAGAAAGAGAGGCAACATGGCGGCGGAATTTACGAGGTAGAAGACTATCAGTAAGAGGAGGAGAGCTGATGAGACGAACAGCCTTAGACTCCACTCTGTCTAGGAGAGCTGTGTGAGTGGAGCCCCCCCACACGTGAGATGCATACTTCATACGAAGGCGGACAAGATCCCTATAAATGGAAAGCAACAGCCTCGAGGAAGCTGATTTAGTAAGAGAAGAGATATGAAGTTTCCAGCTGAGATTTTGAGTTAAGGATACACCTAGGATGTTTAGTGTTGAAGGTGATAGCTGAGTGTTTTCGAAGAATAGGGGATATATATCTAGAAGATGGTGTCGAGTGGATAGGTGGAGAAACTGTGTTTTTGAGGCGTTGAAGGACACCAGGTTCTTCTTGCCCCAATAGGAAATAATAGTAAAGTCCGAGGCTAAGCGTTTTGCAGCCTCCAGCCTGGAATCGTTTAGTTCCTGTTGAGTGGGTCTTCTATTAAAAGAAGATGAGTAGTGTAGACTGGAGTCATCGGCGTAAGAATGGATAGGGCAGTTCGTTTTTGGAAAGAAGATCATTAATAAACAAAAGAAAGAGAGTGGGAGATAGGACAGAGCCATGCGGTACACCACTGTTAATAGGTTTAGGGGAAGACGAGTGACCGTTTACCACAGCAGAAATAGAACGGTCAGAAAGGAAACTGGAGATAAAGGTACAGAGAGAAGGATAGAAACCGTAGGAGGGTAGTTTGGAAAGCAAAGATTTGTGCCAGACCCTATCAAAAGCTTTTGATATGTCCAGCGCAAGAGCAAAGGTTTCACCGAAACGGCTAATAGAGGATGACCAAGAGTCAGTTAGGAAGGCAAGGAGATCAACAGTAGAACGTCCCTTGCGGATCCCATAATATTGATCAGATAGAAGGTCAGAAATGGAAAGATGCGTTTGAATCTTCAGGTTAAGGATTGATTCAAAAGCTTAAGATAGACAAAAGAGCAAAGCAATAGGACGGTATTTTGAGGGATTGGAACGGTCACCCTTCTTAGGCACAGGCTGTATGAAGGCATACTTCCAGCAGGATAGGCGGTGGCTGAGTGGTAGCGTCCTGGGTCCACATTCACCACGTGATGGGCGACGCGAGTTCGAATCCCCACGCTACCAACTCAGATTTTTCAGTCACCGCTGAGTGGCTTAAAACTACCCACATGCTGTCCTGAAAACCACCCATCAATCCGGACTCTTGAGGAAACCGTCCTAGTGAATCAAGAAGGAGTTCCAGGGGGCAGCATGAGCCAAGAGAAGATGGCGCCACTATAAACACTTGCCTGCGCCATGACGGGCTGGGGCCGAATACCATCCAGGCTCCTCAGACAAACCTACCGGCGCTATAGGCATAGACGTAAAACAAATAAAAGGAAGGAAAGGTAGATGTTGACAGGCAGAGGCGAAAGAGTTTGACCAGGCAGGGTGTCAGCACGGAAGCACAGTTTTTAAAGACAATAGGAGGCACTCCATCAGGTCCATAAGCCTTCTGAGGATTCAGGCCAGAGAGGGCATAGAAAACATCATTCTTAAGAATCTTAATAACAGGCATAAAGGAGTCAGAGGGGGGATGAGTAGGAGGAATATGCCCAGAATCGTCCAGAGTGGAGTTTTAAGAGAAAGTTTGAGAGAAGAGTTCAGCCTTAGAGATAGATGAGACGGCGGTGCTGCCGTCAGAACTAAGAAGAGAAGGGAAAGATGAAGTGAAGTTGGAGATGTTTTTGGCTATATGCCAGAAGTCCTGGGAATAAAATAAGAAAAAGCAAGGTTTTGACAGTTTCTATTAATGAAGGAGTTTATGGTAACTCGGAAAATAGATTTGGCACGATTCCGGGCAGAAATGTAACGATCATGGTTAGCAGGAGTGCGAAGGCCCTGGTACCTTTTGTGAGCTACCTCTCTATCTTTGACAGCACGAGAACAAGCGTGATTAAACCAAGGCTTTTTAGCCTGAGGAGTAGAGAAAGTACGCGGAATGTATGCCTCCATTCCAGAGAATCACCTCTGTGATGCCCTGGGCACACACAGAGAGGTCGCGCTCCTGGAAGCAGAAATCATTCAACGGGAAATCGGAAAAGTACATCCTCAGGTCGTCTCACCGAGCTGAAGCAAAATGCCAGAAGCATGGCCTTTTCGGTGGGTCCAGAGGGTGTACAGGAGCGATAGGACAGGATACAGAAATAAGGCTGTGATCGGAGGAGCCTAACGGAGAGAACAATTTGCCAGAGTAAGCAGAAGGGTTAGAGGTAAGGAAGAGGTCTAATATGTTGGGCCGGTCTCCAAGACGGTCGGGAATACGTGTAGGGTGCTGAACCAGCTGCTCTAGGTTATTGACGAGAGAAAAGTTGTAGGTTTGTTCACCAGGCTGGTCTGTGAGAGAGGATGAAGCCAAAGCTGGTGGTGAACATTGAAATTTCCTAGGATGGAGATTTCAGCGAAGGGAGAGTGGGTCAAAATGTGCTCCACTAGAGTTCAAATAGCCAAAGAATTTTACATAGTATATATATATATATATATATATATATATATATATATATATATATATATATATATATATATATATATATATATATATATATATATATATATATATATATATATATATATATATATATATATATATATATATATATATATATATATATATATATATATATATATATATATATATATATATATATATATATATATATATATAATTAGAGATATATATATATATATATATATATATATATATATATATACTATATATATATATATATTTTTTTTTTTACGTGTACGCCTGTAGCGCCGGTAGGCTCTCTTGAGGGGCCTGCATGGAAGTCGGCCCCAGCCCGTCATGGTACAGGCAAGTGTTTGTAGTGGCGCCATTTTCTCTTGGCTCATGCTGCCCCCCGGAACTCCTTGATTCACTTGGACGGTTTTCTCTAGAGTCCGGGTTGATGGGTGGTCTTCAGGACAGCATGTGGGTAGTTTTAAGCCACTCGACGGTGACAGAAAAATCCGAGGTGGTAGCATGGGGGTTCGAACCCGCGTCGTCCATCACGCGGTGAATGTGGGCCCAGCACTCAGCCACCGCACAGATGTATTTAGTAATAAAATGACAATGAAGTCTTATCCAGATGGTGGAAAATTCTGAAAAGTCAAGCTCGTGGGCACGTGAGCAAGCGATGTCGTTGCGCACGTAGGTATAACATCCAGCTTTGGATTTAAATTTAGGATAGAGATAGTAGGAGGGAACAGAGTAGAGATTGCTGTCAGTAGCCTCAGAGACCTGTGTTTCGGTGAGGAAGAGAAGGCAAAGTTTAGAGGAGGAGAGATGGTGTTTCACAGAATGAAAATTAGAACGAAGACCGCGAATGTTGCAAAAATTGATAAGAAAGAGGTTCGAGGAGTTATCAAGACACCTCTCAAGTCGGCATCCAGAAGGGGAATCCTCCATGGGGGAATTTGTGGTCCCTCCCCCAGGCGGGGGAGAGGTGCAGGAGGCAGGGTGAATGTGCGACATTTTGAATTTTGAATTTTGGGAAACGTTGTGTATGTTGTGTGAATGTAGTGTAGTGTGGATAGAGAGATAATTTGTCTTTAGAGAGCATGCTGAACTACTGTCTGGTGTTGATGAGCCAATAGGATAGGAAAACGGTTTGTGAGGATATGGGAAGGGGCTTTGGAGGGCTTCAGCACCCTCCTCACTTCCCATATATAACTCACCGGGAGTGGCTTGCGCCCGTTCGGTAGGTGTCTTCCTACCTACTCCATGATGATGATGATTATTATTATTATGGTGGTGGTGGTGGTGGTGGTCAAAGTTGAGGTCGTGGTGGCGGTGATGACTAGTTAAGTATTCCAAGACAGAGTTAGCCTTTCAGCCTCTTCTGAACTGTCCCTGCCCAGTAGTGTGAATGTGACCATATAGCGAGTGGTCAGTTGTGTGAGTCTCTCTTTTATTGTTGCTCATTTTGAACACCTGCGTAGACGAGTATTTAATTAGGTCACCTTATTTTGTTCTCGGCTTTCTCTTCACTTAGGATTCTCAACTTTTGCTCTTGAATTATACACATCTTTTTTCTTATACTTATCTCTCCCCCCCCTCTCTCTCTCTCTCTCTCTCTCTCTCTCTCTCTCTCTCTCTCTCTCTCTCTCTCTCTCTCACCTTTACTCATTCCTATAGAATCCATACCCCGATCCCTTGCTCCTCTGTCTCATGACTCCTACATCCCTCCCTTCCCCTCCCTCTTCTCATCTCTCTCCCCCCTTTCCCTCCACCATCCCAACCCTTCCACCAACATTCCCTCCTCCCCCCATATGCCGCCCGTCTCCGTGCCTCCCCGCCTTCATAATACAATTAAGGCAGGTGACCCAAAACTTTTGCCTGGAAGAGTTTTCATTACAAAGTCTCCGTCGCGGGTCCGGGGCGGCGCTATACTTTACTGAATGTTGCCGCGGCGCTTGAGTAATGCCATTAAATAACCATTAAGTGCACTGTTCACTGAGGGCCAGCAACTCACTGCCTGGGCTGGCACCGCTGCTGGTCTGCCTGTAGATGCTGTGCCGGAAGGGCGTGCAAGTTTTTATGCGTTAGTGCTTTTTTTTATAAGAGTTAGAAATGGTTTTGTTGTTTTAGTTTTATTGCTATTCATGTTTTGTGGTGTGGGTTGAAGCATGTGTGTGTGTGTGTGTGTGTGTGTGTGCTGTTGTGATTGCAAGTCGTGTTTTTAGCGATATTCGCACTTTTTTTGTCTTCTTGTTTTTTTAATATTTTTTTTTATTATCATTATGAATTTCTTCAATTCCTAATATTGTGAGAACCCAGAACATTACTCAAATGAGAGGACTAAATAATAAAAATTGTGGCCGCGCATCCAAACCAGGCTAAGCGCCAAATTTAGCAATTTTGATTTTATGCTATATAGCGCTATTATAACCCTTCTTCTAGTTGTTTGTGGCAGATCTATCCGCTTTTCGACACTAGAAATATGGTTAAACTCTGTTAAAGAGAGGTACTATTCTCAACCAAGCTCATGAAAGAGGCAGCATCTTCGGTAAAATCTCCCCATCTTCATTTGCAGATCTGCATACACTAGTTTGCAGGAGCCTATGGATGAGGGGTTGCTGCACACTAATTAATTAAGCACATTATCATCTTTGAGCTTTTCTACTCGTAAATTCCACGAAGTTATTGATTTTACGTTATTTTAACCAACAAAACAAAACAAAACTAACGTAGCCTAACCAGTTCCAGCCTATCCTAACGTGAAGAGCAAGCGGCAGAAGAGTGAGTGCATTATTTTCCTCAATATGCTCCCGGTCAAAACATTTCTAACCCACAGTGAATTTTTGGGTGCGTGGCGTGCCATACAGCGCGTGCCAGTCAGAACTTGGGAGCTTAACTGATGCGCTTTGTGATTGGCTTGCTGCTTCCCGCGCTCTCAGAGCTGCTTTCAAAGTCACGTTTGTTTGTTTTGATCGTTACCAATGAGCAGCGATCGCCGCTACCAACAAGAAATCCGTCTTTCTCTAGTTTATATATCATTCATTTTTAAAATACCTGACATGCAGTTTTTTTTTTCATTTTGTACAATGACATGTCTTGAGGTGAGGTGCAGTGGAGAGCTGTCTCTGGAAAATGCATCAAACCTTTCTGAAAGAAAAAAGTGTTGATAGCAGTGGTAAAGGTGAACTTATATAAGGACAATGGTTAAAGGTGCAACTGAAAGATGATTGGAGAAAACTTTAAAGGCATGGTGCTGAGCTCTAGGAACTGTGGACAGAGGCTACCACATACACACATACATACTGGCAAAAGTTTCGTGCAATTAAAAAAAGTCATTCTTACCATTTACTTCATTGAGCCGAGGAGGTTGTGGCAACACAGCTACAGTTGGAGTGTGGCGTATCTCAAGACTATTGTCGTCTTCATCTGTACATGTTTAATTATAAGCATATTTGTCATAATAATGCTTGGAAATGGACAAAAATATGTAATTAAGGACTCACAGATGAACTAGCCATTCAGTGAAATTGTCTTAGGCTACTATTACAATCCATAAAATATAATTATGTAAAAGTAATGTCGTACCATCAGCTTCTTCATCCTCTGAGAAGTTGAATCTAGAAGGTTTTTTGGTAGCTCTGGATTTTGTGCCTTCAAATTCTGTTTCTACATTTGACGTAACCTCTGATCTCTTGACCCGTTCCAGGGCCTTGCTGCAGATTTATGCGGTGCGAAAAATTTGACGTTACATTATACAGGCCATTACAAACGTGCTATGATTCAGATGTTAAGAATCATTTACACTTGTCATAACTGCTGCTTAAAAAAATTCTGATTTCATATGAACTCCATTATTTTGTATCTGAGTTCCCTCTTAACCTTGGCTTGGCTTGGCTTTACTTTCTTGTCTATCTAAAGCTTTTGAATCAATCCTTAACCGGAAGATTCAAAAGCACCTTTCCACTTCTGACCTATCTGATCGCCAGTATGGGTTCCGCAAGGGGCGTTCTACTGGTGATCTCCTAGCCTTCTTAACTGACTCTTGGTCATCCTCTCTTAGCCGTTTCGGTGAAACTTTTGCTATTGCGCTGGACATATCAAAAGCTTTTGATAGGGTCTGGCACAAATCTTTGCTTTCTAAACTACCCTCCTACGGTTTCTATCCTTCTCTCTGTACCTTTATCTCCAGTTTCCTTTCTGACCGTTCTATTTCTGCCGTGGTAGACGGTCACTGTTCTTCCCCTAAATCTATTAACAGTGGTGTCCCACAGGGTTCTGTCCTATCTCCCACTCTTTTTCTGTTGTTCATTGATGATCTTCTTTCCAAAACGAACTGTCCTATCCATTCCTACGCCGATGATTCCACTCTGCATTACTCAACTTCTTTTAATAGAAGACCCACCCTTCAGGAACTTAACGACTCAAGGCTGGAGGCTGCAGAACGCTTAGCCTCAGACCTTACTATTATTTCCGATTGGGGCAAGAAGAACCTGGTGTCCTTCAACGCCTCAAAAACACAGTTTCTCCACCTATCCACTCGACACAATCTTCCAAACAACTATCCCCTATTCTTTGACAACACCCAGCTATCAACACTAAACATCCTCGGTCTATCCTTAACTCAAAATCTCAACTGGAAACTTCATATCTCATCTCTTACTAAATCAGCTTCCTCGAGGCTGAGCGTTCTATACCGTCTCCGCCAGTTCTTCTACCCCGCACAGTTGCTGTCCATATACAAGGCATTGTCCGCCCTCGTATGGAGTATGCATCTCATGTGTGGGGGGGCTCCACTCACACAGCTCTTCTGGACAGAGTGGAGGCTAAGGCTCTTCGTCTCATCAGCTCTCCTCCTCATACTGATAGTCTTCTACCTCTTAAATTCCGCCGCAATGTTGCCTCTCTATCTTCTATCGATATTTCCACGCTGACTGCTCTTCTGAACTTGCTAACTGCATGCCTCCCCCCCTCCCGCGGCCCCGCTGCACTCGACTTTCTACTCATGCTCATCCCTATACTGTCCAAACCCCTTATGCAAGAGTTAACCAGCATCTTCACTCTTTCATCCCTCACGCTGGTAAACTCTGGAACAATCTTCCTTCATCTGTATTTCCTCCTGCCTACGACTTGAACTCTTTCAAGAGGAGGGTATCAGGACACCTCTCCTCCCGTATTTGATCTTCCTTTCGGCCACCTCTTTTGTTTCTTTTTTAGGAGCAGCGAGTAGCGGGCTTTTTTTTATTATTGTTTTCTTTTTTTGTGTGCCCTTGAGCTGCCTCCTTTGTTGTAAAAAAAAAAAAAAAAAAAAAAAAAACTGTCCTTGGCCAGTAACAAAACATTCTCTGAAAGTTAAAGATCAGCACACTGTTAATGTTAACTATGCACATACGAAAACAAGAATTTTATTTAAAAGTAGTCATATTAAGTGTTAGAGAGCATTTTATGATCGAGCATATGTCTGTTATTCCTTAAATCTGTGAGCATGCATGCACCATCAGCATATTTTAAGGGAAACTCACATTTTCTTTCTTCATTATCCATGACTTATGAACAACTTCAACAGCCTCCTCATCTAGAAACTGCACTACCACAAACGACATCTGTTAAGAAATATTTAAAATGAGAGATATGACATTTATATAATCACAGGTAGCAAACTCTACATTGTAACAGTTTACCTTTTCAGTAAAATAGGTAGAATTATATATTTTTTTTTACTAAAAAGAAAGTATCCTCACCTGATAGTCTTCATATTTCATGCAGTATTGCAAGGGCATTGGTGTGTCTTCCATTTCTACTATCTACCATCATTGCCTTTGTTCGCAGGTCTCCTTTTCTCAGGAACTTCATGCCACTAGTTGCTGTATTTATCCGATACACGCCAATAATCTTAGAATCACATGGCTCACTAAACGCTGATTCTGTTTTGGTGTAAACTCTGCACAGTATCTTCTGGTTTCCGTCATCATCCCTTTGGTGTGATAAGGCCACTACTTCACAACAAGATGAATCATCCAATATAAATGCATTGTCAGGTTTGTTTGTGCATATAATGGTGCCCTTAAACTTTGCCTGGTTCATTTCACATGGGCCATTTTCCAATTCATGGATTCTTTTCACAACTTGTGATAAAGCATTTTTTCCTGATTGGAGCATTTTCTTCAGTTAATACAGATAGTTCTCAAATGGAAATGCTGCACAGACATCCAAGCTTCGAAACCAACCAGCATCATCTGCAAGGTGAAGCATGCTATGGACATTGTACACCACGAACTCATTGCCGTAGAGTTCACGACCTCTTTGAACAAAATACACCAGTAGTTGGTGAGCATAATCTCTATGCATCTGAACAAGTCTTGGTGACACAAGAATGCACAGAGCAACAGAAAGAGTCATAAAATGAGCATAAAAGTCACCTCTGACTGTGCCTTTAGAACGAGTTTGCCGGTATACAACAAAAACTGTCTGAACTCGGTTGCCTTCCAACTATCACTTTCCTTAAGGCTTCTAGGCTTTCGAGCAAAGTCTCTGGGGACAAACTGTTGAATTTCTTAGAGTTTCATGTTAACTTCTTCAACATGCCTTGCAGAAAATCTTGTTTCTCTTTTTCCTTTTATCCAGATCAGGAGTAAGCGCCTCATCACACCAAGGCAGGCTTGATGCATGTAATCTATTGAAAATGTTTTTATTAGATCCACAGGAAGAGCAGTAAAGGGGGAAACCCCACAATGGTGCTCTACTTGAACCTGGTCTCTAAATGCTTCATTGGTGCGTAAGACAAGGTTGTCAATATCCTGATAGATAAGTCTTCCAAATCAAACTTCTCTCTGTGTACACTTATCACATCCATTGTAACCTGAGTATTGTTTAGTGGCTTTAACTATTGCTCTTGCAGGGGCATCACAAACAATGCATTTCAGTGTTACATGTATCGTGGACTCCTCATACTGAATGCCGTGCTGCAAAATGTGATTCAGCTTTCTTATTGTGTCTTTCAGGAAATCTAAGTTACATGATTTTGACTTTCCACACGTTAAGGCAACAGGAAAGACAGTTAATGGCTGTATCATGATTCCACGCAGCACTGGCCACATGCAGGAGTTTGAGCTCCTAAATAGTGGAAGGCCATCAATATTGAGGGACAATTCTATATTACGTGTGTTTGTTTAATTTCTGGAGGGTACTTCTCAAAATTTCTTACTAATGATTCTTTGAGTCCCAAACAGTGTTTTGTTTAATTTCTGGAGGGTACTTCTCAAAATTTCTTGCTAATGATTCTTTGAGTCCCAAACAGATGTAGTTCATACCAGATTTTTCTTCAGTTGTCACATTTTTATCAGTTTTCAATAAGGTGCGAGCAGACGAGGGTAGAGTATTATTGCCATGTGCTCTTAAAAGCTTCAACAAATCATCATCAGCATTATGCTTTATTTGGTGTTTATTTATCCATGATACCAAGTCACTTGCAAGATTTCTTTCTTCATCTGATGACAATGAATCGGAGGAAACAACAACTGGATTTTCATCAATCAAAGCCCAAGTTTCATCACCACTCACACCTCTTTCTGCAGTATGTGGTGCTACATCTTCCACAAACATGTCATGTCCACTTTCTGAAATTTGAATCAAATTTGCAGATATATCAAGAGAGTCATTACTGTCAATGTCTGTTTCTGTGCATGTTGCATTCTTTGTAGGCACATACGATTTTAGTAATATTTTTGCAGCAGCCCGATTTCTCCGGTGCTGCTTACGCTTTTCCTCTGCATCCATTTGAAACCTGGAGATCAAAGACATGCACTATACGGTACCATACTACAGATATTAGTATTACTATGATACCCTAATAATGCCCCAATAAACACCAATGATAACCTGAACCACGTACAACGATACCACACTCAATATAAATATGAAGCCCGGTTTGAATCAAAATGATATCTCATTGAAACTAAATTATGCGCCAATGAACTCCAATAAACTCCAATAAGCCCCGATGATACCCCAGCCATTGATGTTCACCTCTTGTTTGATTAAACAATTAACTTTATAAGACTGAGCATCCTTAGAGCATGGGCACTGTGTGGGTAAAAAGGAACTAAGGTTCAATGAGATAAAAGCAAATATATTTTATCCCTAATAAACACTAATAAAGGAAGACACATTCATTGCTGTTCAGTTTTAGGGTGACTGAGGAATCTTTTGAGTATCAGTGGAATTATCGGGGGTATCACGGAAATATCATGAGTATCATTGGTGTTCACTGGGGTACCATTGTGTTTGCTGAGGTCAAAATAAGTTCACTAATGTTATATGTTAGTCTATTGGGCATGCAGCAGAGCTTCTCTACATATTAACCTTTTTTTTGTGGTGCCTGTGTGTGTGTGTGTGTGTGTGTGTGTGTGTGTGTGTGTGTAATAATAATAATAATAATAATAAATAAATGGTTTATTCATTTGAAGGCAGCCATAAGGCTGAAAATGCACAAAAATTCCATACAATGAGTTTCATGTGGTGAGTAATGGGGGAAGTGGGGATGGGTGATGTGTGTGTGTGTGTGTGTGTGTGTTGGAGTGGAGGGGTCATGTGATCATGGAGGTGTTAATGACCCTCACAAGCGTCGGTATCGCACTAAGCCGATATCTGTCCGTGCGAGTTTTGACCGGGACGAGAATATTGTGGTGTCTTGTGGGTCTAGTGGGGGGAGGGAGGGCGGGTGGGAGTAGATCTCTATGACGGGGGTTGGTGTGTGTTTGTGTGTGTGTGTGTGTGTGTGTGTGTGTGTGTGTGCAGTGCATATATGCAGTACATTACCTTCCAAAAAAATCGTTTACTTGAAACCAGAATGGCCGGCAGCTACAGAGGCAAGGACAAAAGCAACTGCACCAAGGGTTCTGGCATTCACACCCTTCGCACATGTAACTGATTATGGTGGAAACTGTGGCCTGCAGCTCAAGGGAACAGCTGATGCGTCGATCCCGCAGTCTGACGTCGTTGTCTTTGCCGTGCTGTCAGTAGGAATTAAAACAGACTGCCACTAGTTGCTGGATTCTTACATGATAATATACCATCCCCACATTGTAGGTAAAGCTACTCACTGATAAGTTGTTGTAAGTTAAACTGGATTTTTTTATGAGGATGAGGGCTTTCTATTAGCAACCAACAGCTCCTGACAAATTCACATCATTACATCTACTTCATTCATGATACCACAACTAAGCAACATACCTAACATGTGCACAATTATCAGTTTACTGTATTCAGCTTGTCATGCCCAATAAGCATCTGGGTAATTGTGGAGAATCACTCCGCGCCTCCAACATATGAATTTATGCCTCCATATTATAGTTAAGGGACGAAATACATGTCCCTTAACCGTAATATGAAGGCGCAGGTACTTAAAAGTTAAGAAAAAGTCCCCAAAAGGAATAATATTCCTTGCGGTGGCTGAATGGATAGCGTGACGCCCCCGCGTTCGGGAGGACGCGAGCTGAATCCCCGACCGGTGCCACCAAGCTGAGATTTTTCAGCCGCTGCCGAGTGGCTTAAAACTACCCACATGCTGTCCAGAAGACCACCTATCAATCCGGATTCTAGATTCTAGGATTAGAGATGAGCTCCGGGAGAGAAGCATGAGCCAATGCAAGATGGCGCCACTATAAACACTCGCCTGCGCCAGAACGGGCTGGGCCGACCATCAGGCCCCACCGGGAAGAAGCCTTGGACCGACCATCAGGATCCACCGGGAAGAAGCCTACCGGCGCAATAGGCCAAGACGTAAAAAAAAAAAAAAAAAAAAAAAAGGGTTGCGAGAAATACCTCCTCACAAAAATAATTACGTTGCATATTCACTACTCCCCTTCCCCCAACGATCGCAACAATGAGTATATTTATTAAAGTACTAGCTCCAACCGAACTTTACAACTTGACAGCTAATAGGGGGGCCTCGCCCCCCTCGACCCCTTACCTTTACGGTAAATATGGAGAAGGGGGTCCAGGGAGGGCGCTGCCCCCCTTGGTTAGCAGGGGGGTCGAGGGAGGTGAAGCCCCCCTGTTAGCTGTTCGGTTGTTAAGTTCCGTTGGAGTAGTATATATATGCTCATTGTTGCGATCGTTGGGGGAAGGGGAGTCGTGAATATGCGACTTATTTTTGCGAGAAGGTATTTCTCGCAACACCGGCTGTACCGCGCGGCCGCCGTGAATATATTAGCCTATTCCTTTTGGGGACTTTTTCTTTACTTTTAAGTACCTGCGCCTTCATAGTATGGTTAAGGGACATGTATTTCGTCCCTCAACTATAATCAATCAATCAATCAATCAATGGGGGCATACGCCGGGGGGCGCGTCGCCTCGCCCACCCTACAACGCCAAGCCTGGGGGGGGGGGGGGTGAAATATAGAAGTATTGAGAAGGAGGACATACGAAGTGCTACAAAGCGGTACAGGTCAAAAGAAGAAGAAGAAGAACAGGAAAGCATACTTACCTGGCACAGGAGATACCGTAATCAGGAAGTGAAAAGTATAATACCTAGTGGAAACTAACAAAAGGGCCTAGAAAAGGAAAGTCAGGGGGAGAAAATAACAGAAAAACACCTACGCTCAGGTTGAAGTGTACATATAAGTGTGCACTTAGGCCCTTAAAGTGCATGGTGTGAAGTATAGAAGTGTTGAGGAGGAGGACATAAGAACTTGTAATTGCCAGATAGGAGGTGACTGAGTTGCCAAGTATAGGGATGGAGGATCGGCTTGGTGAATATATTAATTGTAACGACAGCGGTATGAATGTCAAAAAAGAGATGTTTAAAAACGATGACACATCAAACTAACAGTAGTACCCAGCTACGACTGTCATTGTATTTATATGATTTTTTATTTGAATATTCCTCCCTCTCCTCATACTATATCTTATTTATTTCCTCTTTTTTTATGTCTAATTTGATGATCTTTATAAGATATTAATGTTGGAAAACCTTTGTTTATCACAGAAAAAATATATTTAACATAAAAATATTCATCAAAACACACAAAAAATAACATTTTAGTTGGGGAGTGCGGGACACACTCAGCCTTACTAGGATGACTCATCGCCAAAGAATCCAGCAAGCTGTCAGGCCTTCTCAATATTGAGACGGCAATAGCCCTGCCCTGTTCGAGTGAATGTTGAACTTTTAAGTAATTATCAAGCAATTTGTGAACAGTCTCAATGGCATAGAGTGATCAGGCAGTATATATTGTCAAGTATTCCACTAACGTCAGAATTACCATAAAGATACTGAATTAAATTAGCCTACCTTAACAATCTCCTTACCTCAGATTTACCCTGAATGATGTGAGATGCTGATCTAAGGTAATTACGACATAAATGCAGCCACACGTATCACACATCACAATCCAGCTACACCCGTACCGTGCACGTATACGTGGTACGTACTACGTACCAATTAAGCCACCTGTACGTACATCACACCCATTTTAACCACACGTATATACGTACCACAAAGTATGCATCCCACTGTCTCCAAACAACATTTACTGGGAACCCTTTCAAAAGAATACACACCGGTAAATCTACCTATAGGCTGGACAAATTTGCTGTAAACCAGTAAGAAAACCTGTACCTGTAGATCATATATACCTCCCGTAACGTACCTTTAACCAACCCAATTATATCCTTACCAAATGGTTAAGACATGTATGAGCAGAGTCAGGCTGGCTAGAGTTTGCAGGAGGTCTATGCACACTTAACTGATGGCTTGAAAGCCAGTCCTCTGTAGCTGAGTGAAACGTAACATTACGGGAACGTGATAGTTACGTTCAACAACCCCATAAGTTTTTCCCTTACAATGCATTTAGTAAGGTTTTGTATCATCATAGCACAAAGTATTAACATTCATAACACAAGAAACACTTTATAGTTTTGTTAGGTGGATGACCCTCTCGACGTGGATACCACGTGGTCCTTACGTAAAAAATAAAATTCACCTTATTTTCATCAAAGTCTTATATATACAATGTCAAGTCACTGCCTTCAAAACTGCGACCAGAACGCGCAGGGGGTGGTTTGGGGCGGAGCAGCGTGATGCCGTCACTTCAACTCAAATATCCACCAGTTCATGCCTCACGGGTGCCTAAAGTTGCGGCCGTGTGTGCACTTTGGATGTGCATTCTCGCCTTCTTTCACCGCGCGTTCAGGCAAGCCACTGACGAAAAAATATGCCTTTTTTATTGTGCTTTGCGTCACTGTAATGCCAATGCCTACAAACGGCGGTGTGGGGTGTGGAGGGGGCATGTTGAAGTGATTGATTTAAATTAGTCCGCCTTTCTTCGTTTTCTCTAAATCCTTGTTTCTACATTCTCTATAGTTTGGCTCCAAGCAAAGCCACGCATTAGCCACGCCTCTGCCGCGTCTCCTCCCACAAAGCTGCGTATGACTTGACTTTGTATATTTAGACTTTGATTTTCACCATGACGCCACGTGAAAATGACGTAGTGTGTTTGCTGGGATATATATATATATATATATATATATATATATATATATATATATATATATATATATATATATATATATATATATATATATATATATATATATATACGTTGGGGAGTGAGTGTATTTTTTTTTCTGTTAGTTTTCAAATTCTCCCTTCAATTGGAACATCCTTAGGGAGTAAAAGTTGAAAGAGAAGGAGAGGGGAGGTAACGGAAAATATGACGAGAGAAAAGAGATGGAGAGGAATGGATGGGAAGAGGCAAAGAACTAAGGCGTGGAAGGAGAGAGGGAGGAAGGTGTGGAAGTGTTACGGGACGGGGATGGAGTGACGAGGAAAAATGACTGGACAGGGAATAGAAAATGAAAAACAGGAGGGGAACTGAGAAGGATGAGATGGAGAATAGGAAGAGCAGAGCGAAGGGGAGGAGTTAGTGTGTGTGTTTTATACAGGATCATCTAGGAGATATGATGATGATGATAATGATGATGATGATGGTGATGATGATGATGATGATGATGATGATGATAAGGAAGAGTAGGAATAGGAGGTGGAAAGCAGAACCACTAACAAAAGAAGTTAAAGGAAGGTATTCGATAAAAACAGAGAG
This sequence comes from Eriocheir sinensis, assembly GCF_024679095.1. Classification (NCBI taxonomy): domain Eukaryota; kingdom Metazoa; phylum Arthropoda; class Malacostraca; order Decapoda; family Varunidae; genus Eriocheir; species Eriocheir sinensis. The sequence goes on from NC_066515.1 coordinate 2,899,532, forward strand.
AGAGAGAGAGAGAGAGAGAGAGAGAGAGAGAGAGAGAGAGAGAGAGAGAGAGAGAGAGAGAAAAATCTGACTTGGAGCAAAGAGAAAAAAAGGAAACTTCAAATAAACTTACGTATTCAGTGAAAAATGTACCTGGGTTAAAATATCAAAAGAAAATACCAGGAGCAAGAAAGGGAGAAAGAAAAGGAGTAAAAAATTAGGACCTGGCATTGGAGGAACAAGTAAAAAAGAAGTGACAGAGGAAGACAGACGAGGGAAGTAAGGGAGAACACGTGGGAAAGGACAGCTTGAGAAGAAAGAGAACATGGAAGAGAAGGTGAAACTGGTTGTACTGAAAAGGAGGAGGAACACAAAGAAACACAAAGGAAGAACAAACAACAGCAGACCTGATGGTCCTTACGAGACTGTTTGTGACAAGCTACACTAACTATCTAATCAAAGATGGAAAATGAAGGACAGCAAAAGCGAAGGCTCCTCCCCACCCCCCATCCCTCCAGCCAAAGCTGGCAGGAAAGGAAAAAGAACCATGCAGCATGGAAAAACTGCATGGAAATTATGTAGGAAAGAGGAAAGAACTACCATTACTGCTACCACTAACCGGGCGATAAAAGCGGACAAGGACACCAGTATTCGAAAGAACTTAACGTTATTATGACAATATGTTAGTTGCTGGTTGGATTTAAAATACTTGTCTAATCTATTCTTGAAGGACGTAACTGTCGTACTATCAACGACATCACAGGATAGAGAGTTCCAAACATTAACAGCTCGATTGAAGAAGAAGTGTTTAGCTTCGTGCGACGAGAATCTTTTACCACTTATCTTGAAATTGTGATTTCTTCTTGTTCTAATTGATCGATCAATTGTAAAGTAAGCTTCCGCATTAATATCACTGAACCCTTTAAATATTTTAAACACTTCTATTATATCGCCTCGCATTCTTCGTTTTGATAGACTGAATAAATTTATTTCTTTAAGGCTTTGTTCATACGTTAAATTTCTCAACCTAGGAATCATTTTTGTTACTCTTCGTTGAACCCATTTCAACTTTTATATATATTTTCTGTAATAGGGAGACCAAAACTGTACACAGTACTCTAGATGGGGTCGAACCAACGAATTATTCAGTTTTAATATTACTTTTTCAGATTCATTATTAAAGGATCGTCCGATGAAGCCAACCAATTTGTTTTCAGTTTTAACAACCTCTGAACAATGCTGACCGGGCTTTAAATCGCTTGATATAGTGATTTAAGGATCCTTTTCTTTACTTACTGCAGAAAGTTGTTGGCCATTCATTACGTACTGAACGCGATTGTTCTTGTTTGCCATTAATTGGCCCGTCGTGCAAGTCGATTTATATCTGATTGTAAAGCTTCTTCGTCGAGTGTCGTAGTTACCTTACTAGCATGTTTTGTGTCATCAGCAAATTTTGATACTTTGCAAGTGAGCCCATCAGCGATATCATTAACATAAATTAAGAAGAGCATGGGGCCAAGCACTGATCCTTGAGGTACGCCGCTTCTGACATCGAGCCAGTTAGATGTAACACCATTTATAACTACTCTCTGTTTCCGCTCAGAGAGCCAGTCCACAAGCCAATTGTGAATGTTACATGAGATACCGTGCGCCAATAGTTTACTGAGCAATCGTTGGCGGGGAACCTTATCAAATGCCTTTTGAAAATCCAGATATATGATATCTACTGATCTGCTTTCATCGGACACCTCAATAATATAATGAAAAAAAATAAGTAAGTTAGTTAAACACGAACGTTTGTTGATGTTTAGTGAGTGTCCTACTGCTAATTGGTTCACGGATACAGAAGTCGATATCCATCAGGTTTACTTTATTGACAAAATACAAACAGGTCATTAGGACAAACAAAACACATAGAAAAGGTGTTTGTGCGTGCATGCGTTTATATGAATGTTGTGTAGTGTAACTGACATTGAAGTGTGAGTGTATGTGGCAAACAATATGTAGAAGAGGACAATAGGAGGACGTGAACGGCCAGTCTAAGATAAACGAGTGACCATAAATATAAACAATGAGAACGCAACAAGACACGGACGCGACAATGAAAACACTTAAGGCGACGGAACAAGAGAGTCTGCGCTTCGCACTCAATTTTCATTGGAGTCGGTTCAATTGGAGTTGGTAAGTGCTTTCAGCGGGAACTTGCCTGCTACAGCACTCCCCTCCCAGTGACTTCGAAGAAGGAACGATAACTTCATGGTGCTGGGTTTTGTGGCACAGACGGTGTTGCGTTGAGTTGAGTTGCGTTGCGCGGTGAGTTGCGCTGTGAGTTAACCTGCGGTGAGTCGAGCTGAGGTGAGTTGCGCGGTGAGGACAGCTGAGGTGAGTTGCGCGGTGAGGACAGCTGCGGTGAGTCGAGCTGAGGTGAGTGTCGCGGTGAGTTCAGCTGCGGAGAGTCAAGCTGAAGTGTTGTGCAGCGAGGAGTTGAGCAGCGAGGAGTTGAGCAGCGAGGGGTTGAGTAGCGAAGAGTTGAGCAGCGAGGAGTTGAGCAGCGAGGGGTTGAGCAGCGAAGAGTTGAGCAGCGAGGAGTTGAGCAGCGAAGAGTTGAGCAGCGAGGAGTTGAGCAGCGAGGAGTTGAGCAGCGAGGAGTTGAGCAGCGAAGAGTTGAGCAGCGAGGAGTTGAGCAGCGAGGAGTTGAGCAGCGAGGAGTTGAGCAGCGAAGAGTTGAGCAGCGAGGAGTTGAGCAGCGAGGAGTTGAGCAGCGAGGAGTTGAGCAGCGAGGAGTTGAGCAGCGACGAGTTGAGCAGCGAGGAGTTGAGCAGCGAAGAGTTGAGCAGCGAGGAGTTGAGCAGCGAAGAGTTGAGCAGCGAGGAGTTGAGCAGCGAGGAGTTGAGCAGCGAGGAGTTGAGCAGCGAGGAGTTGAGCAGCGAGGAGTTGAGCAGCGAGGAGTTGAGCAGCGAGGAGTTGAGCAGCGAAGAGTTGAGCAGCGAGGAGTTGAGCAGCGAGGAGTTGAGCAGAGAGGAGTTGAGCAGGCTACGGGACGTGAGTAGTTCTGCGTGAGTTGGGCTGCGTGAGTTGAACTGCGTGAGTTGGGCTGCGTGAGTGGGACTGCGTGAGGTGGGCTACGTGGGTTGGGCTGCGTGGGTTGAGTTACTTGGGTTGGGTTGGGTGGTTGGCTGGTTAAAAGATCCTGGAAGGCTTAAATCTGCACTCCAAAATCGCGAACCACGTAGACGGGTCCTGAGCAGAAGAGTGGTGCTCTGAGGGACACCTACGTTGCAGAGGAAGAGTTGTCGTCGTCAGTCATGGTGAAGTTGAACGGTGTGGAGCAGATTGGCAACGTCGCTGGCGTAAACGGGCCAGGGGCCACGGCAGTCCGAGAGAGCGTCGAGGGAACTGCGTGTGAAGGCGCTAACTGCCAGCGTGCCAGGGGCCTCGGCAGTCCGTGAAAGTAGAACGAACTGCGTGTTAAAGGCGCCAGTTGCCAGCGTCCCAGGGGCCTCGGAAGTCCGTGAGGGCGTCGAACGACTGCGTGTCTTAGGCGCTGGCGTGTGCCAGGGGCCTCAGTTGCTCAGGGGGCGAACCAGTGTCCAAGAAGGCACTGGAACACAACACTGCACGCTTGGTAGGTATTATTGCGACACTGTTGATGGGAACTCACTGCACTATAAACTGTTGATGGAGACACTGCACTGTACATAAGAATCCACAGGAGTTGGGTAATCAAAGAGGGCGGTTGAAAATCCAAAAGGCGACGAGTAATCCACAGGGGGGTGGTTAATCCAGGGGGCAGCTAGTAATCCTAGTGGGGTGTCACACTGTGTTTGCGTGTCTCACGTACTGAGTCTTGTGTGGATTGTTTGCGTGTACACTGAGTCTGGTGTGGCACTGTGCATGTCTCAGTGGGTAATGTGTCGCACTGTGTTTGAGTGTCTAGGTGGAGTGTCACGCTGTGTACAGGAGCTCACTCGTAATACCAGCAGAAAGGCAAGGAGGAGGAGAGGTGGGTGGGGTGAGCGCACAGAATGTGCCTGAAGGGGGCACTGAAGGTGCCCGAAGAAGGCACTGAAGGTGCCTGAAGAAGGCACTGAAGGTGCCAGAAGGTGCACAGAGGGTGCCTAGGGGAGGCACTGAAGGTGCCGGTGAGGGCGGGGAACAAACCCTGAAGGTGGTAGCTACGCCAAAGGGCGTACTGCTTCTCCCGACCTGAGGCTCAATCTCACGAACCCCAAGCGGTTTTGAGACTTATTGCCCCAGGAGAGGGTACACGAATGAATCGGGTGTTCCGACTCAGGTCCACCACTCTGGGAGAGAGTGCCCTTAAAACGGCACCGGTTTCAAGCCACCTTGTACCATAGCAATAATGCAGGGTCACCAATTGTCGGTGTTTAGTGAGTGTTCTGATGCTAATTGGTTCATGGATAGAGAACAGTCAATATCCGTCAGGGTTACTTTATTGACAAAAATACAAACAGGTCATTAGGACAAACAAACCACATAGAAAAGGCGTTTGTGTGTTTATGCGTTTATGTGAATGTTGTGTTGTGTAAATGACATTGAAGTGTGGGTGTATGTGGCAAACAATATGTAGAAGAGGACAACAGGAGGACGTGGACGGACAGTCGAAGATAAACGAATGACAATAAATATAAACAATAAGAACGCAGCAAGACATAGACGCGATAATGAAAACACTTAAGGCGACGAAACAAGAGAGTGCGCTTCGCACTCAATTTTCATTGGAGTCACTGGTAAGTGCTTTCAGCGGGGACTTGCCCGCTACTCGTTTACTATAAAAAACATGATGCGAATTATTTATTATGTTATTTTCTTCGAAGAATTTCACCATATTGTCGCGAATGATAGTCTCCATTAACTTACAAACAATTGATGTCAGGCTAATTGGTCGATAGTTTCCTGGATGAGACTTGTCCCCCTTTTTGAAAATTGGTGTAACATTTGCTAGTTTCCAATCCGACTGAACTTTTCCAGCTGTTAAAGATTTATTGAATATGATGGAGAACGGTTACAAATTTGATATTTGATTCTTTTAAGATCCTAGGGGTAATTTTGTCTGGACCAGGAGCTTTGCTTACTCTAATTTTTTCAATTGTGCGTAAAATGTCACTTTCTACGATGAGCACGCCACTTAACATCTTTTCGGCCCTTCTAACCTCCGGCGGTTGAGGTGATAAACAACCTTCGTCGGTAAATACGGATGCGAAAAAGTTATTTAGGATTGTAGCCATTTCATTTTCATCGTTCGTGTTGTTACCATTATCATTACCAAGCGGTCCGATACTACAAGTGAGTGACTTTTTTATTATTCACATAGCTAAAAAAATCTTTAGGATTAGATTTACTTGTTTCCGCTATATATTTTTCCAGTTTTTTCTTACTTCGTTTTATTAATTTCTTGGTTTCGCGGCGAATTCTGTCCAACTCTAGTTTGTCAGCCTCGCTCTAAGTTGATATGTATCTACTGTATAAGCATTTTTTAAGAGATAGGCTATTTTGAATTTCGTTATTCCACAATTTGGGTTTCTTCTTAAAAGTTGACCGTCTGTTACGATAGGATACGCATATGCTTATGGCATTGTTCAATATTGTGGTGAAGGCCTCCCAAGATGTATCAATATCTGTTTCCGCCGAGACTACAGTCCAGTCAGAATTATTTAGAACTGATCGGAGTCTTACGAAATTCGCTCTCTGATAATCAGGCACCGTTTTTTTTATTACTAGGAGTTACTTTACTTTCTTTCATCTTGATACTGAATGTGATTATTCGGTGATCGCTAGAACAAAAAATTGGACCAACAATTACTTCGTAAACTAGATCAGCTGTCGTTGAAAAGAGGAGGAGGAGGAGGAGGAGGAGGAGGAGGAGAAAGAAAAAGAGTCAAGTTAAATAAGATAAAAGGAAATAAAAACATAGAGGAAGGCGGATGATTATGAGACAGGGCAGGAGACAGAATGATAAATAAAATGAAAATAAATAAATAATGGAATAGGTGGAGGAATAATGAAAATAATAATAATAATAATAATAATAATAATAATAATAATAATAATAATAATAATAATATGAAAAAGAAGAAGAAGAAGACGAAGAAGAAGAAGAAAATTCAGATGATCGATAGTGGAAAATAGGAAATATAATAGTAATAATATTGATAGTAATAGTAGTAGTAGTAGTAGTAGTAGTAGTAATAATAATAATAATAATAATAATAATAATAATAATAATAATAATAATAATAATAATAACAACTAACTAACTAACTAACTCACTTCCAGGGGCGTCGCTTCACTCACCCGCCGCCTCCACTCCCAACGGGCCCCTGAGGAAGCTCCCACGCAACTGCCCTATCTATCCCAGGGCCATCCCGGCAGGATCGGTCGACTTGTCGCAGGAGGGGGTTACGTGGGCACCCCTTGGTCTCATTCGCTTAGAGTTGTCTTGTATAGAGACAACCCTGTGACCAGGATCGACGTCTGGGAGGGGTTCCACGTGCCCATATTGCCTATACGACAGTGTTCACGAACTAAACTAGTAACAGGCCTCGATTCAATTTCATCGCGTAGTCGCTGGTGCGACGCAAAATTATCCCAGTGATAACCCAAAATTCCTGCGAAGGCACTTGGTGCCAATGGCATCGAGTTGGAGCGGAGGAGGAGGAGGAGGAGAAACGGAGAAGCATAACGGAATCCATAAAAGAAACGAAAATAAAAAGAAATGTGATAAGGAATTTTTGGCGAAATTTTTAAGGTGACGCGATTTTTATTATTGTGATATTTTTTTGGTCCATATTTGATTGAGAATGAAATGGAAGAAGTAAAGAGAACAAGAGAACGAAATTAGATGATGATTTAGCTCAACTTCGCTCCCCGAGCAAAGAATTGGATGATCTGTGTGAAAGTCTTGTCCCTTTTCTTATTACTATCCTATTATTATATATATATTTATTTCTCCCCCCCTCCCTACTTGACTTTCTTTCCACTTCCTTCTTCCTTTTCTCCTCCTCCTCCCCTTTATTTGCCATTTCTCTGTTCTAATAATTTATATATCTTTCTTTTTTTTGTGTATTTTCATGCTATTCTTATTACAGTTCTGAATTAGAAGTGGAAGCGCACACACACACACACACAGGAGGAAATAGAATTATACATACGGGCCATGTTATAACATATCCCATGTATGTCTGCCCTGCAGCATGGGAAGTAAGGAGGGGAAAAGGGATGTCAGGAGAGGCTGAGGGGCCGGGAGGTAAGGAAAGGAGGGAGGGAAGGAAGGGGTGAGGGAGCGATGGAGAGGCCTAACACAATATTCTTGCAATTAATTTATAAAACGGCTTGCATTACCCCGCGCCAGACTACGCCACTAGATTATGCAAGCATGAATATTTAATTAATAATGTGGTGTGTGTGTGTGTGTGTGTGTGTGTGTGTGTGTGTGTGTGTGTGTGTGTGTGTGTAGGATGTCTACCTGTGCCTTACTTACTGTTTGCAAAAAAAAAAATGGTATATCTAGCTACTATATTTCTATATACTAAATATATTGCATTTTAATATTTTAAGAGAGAGAGAGAGAGAGAGAGAGAGAGAGAGAGAGAGAGAGAGAGAGAGAGAGAGAGAGAGCCTCAACACAGACAGGTTACCTTTAAATATTCTTGGAAAATAGTATTTCTTGGTTAGTAGGTCGCCGCGGCATTTTTTTTTTTTTTTTGTGTGTGTGTATGTGCTTATTTATAAATTTGTCATCTTGTCTCTCTCTCTCTCTCTCATCGCTGTGTCAAAGTCTCCGTATATCTACCATTCAGTTTATAATTCAATAAATGAATCCTAACCAATTTCACCGTCAAAGCTATGCATGTATAGTTTCATCTACCTTATTGTTAACATATGCTTGTAATTTTATCGTTCCTTGTGGTTCAGAATACATCAGGTGATCCATCAGTCAGGAGAGCCGGGGATTCTACGCATTCCTTTTTCAAGCTTTCACTTCACGTCACTAAAGTAAAATCGTCACCCTGAAAACGGTTGATATCGGGTTTTCATCTCGACTCCGTAAATCAAAGGCTGCGAGTTTGACATCAAAGCTGAAATCTTAAAGAAAAATCGAAAGAAAAAAATTCGGAACAAAAACAACATAAAAAAGGTGAATGATACGTTTTTGGAATATGTCAATCTCGCACCAGATGATAAAGTTCAAAGCCGCAGTGAACTTTTCAGAGGGATTCACTTATACGTAGCCATTGAGATTTTTCAAACGAATTAGGCTTTTCTCTTTCTCTACTAAGATATATTTCATTCGCCGACGTGAATGAAGCCTCGGGGCAAAATGATGATCGTGAAATGATTGTTTGATCAATATTGTGACATTAGCCTTTCCATAATTAATATTCCTTCTTATAGTTATTTATTTTTTTCTGTTTTGCTTTCTTTGTTTCTTTTTTTTTTTCTAATTACTCTCTCATCTCTAGTGGTGCTCTTGACCTTCTCCACTGTTCCTTGCAATGCAGCTTCCTTCTGTTTCTCGCCATTGATACTTTGTCTGTCTCACTTTTCTTCATTCCACTTCCTTCATTCCTTTTAATTTTTAATTCCTTCTCACTTGTAACGTCTCTCTTGCTCTTGTCTTCGTTTCTTTCTCCCTCTTCGCCCTCCCCAATTCTCAGCTTTTGGTTAGGTTCTCCCAGGGTTGGTTTGATTTAAATCAAATGATTTACCTCACAAGTTTCGAGGGTGGCCATGAGTGGCCACCCTTCAGGCACTTCTATCAAAACGATACACTTTTTTTTTATTATCAGGTGTAAAAGAAAAATAATCCTGCAGAAAAACGCAGAAAATACCCTAGATTAACATGTGATATCAATAACAAGAATATGAATCTTCGTTATTTTGCTACACACGAATATTTCGAGAAACCGACGCCAATCATTTTGAAACACAGTCGATACATTATGGAACGCATGGAAACGGTTGCCGACTGCCAGATGTACAATAACCTATACGATACCACGATACTATTACTGTTACATTATATATACCTGTCTTGTATACTGCATGTTTTGCATTTATTGTTTATAAAGCTTTAGCTGATGCACTCAACAGATCAACAAACAAACTGGCCGTGGTAACTATAATGAAAGAGACGCCGAAATTCGCCGTTGTAGCGTGCGTTCGTGTGTGTGTGTGTGTGTGTGTGTGTTCTAGCGTGTCAACGGCGGCGGCCGGGGACAAAAGCTCGTATTGAATGAAGTTTGGTACATACAGTACTTATCTTGGCATTACCATTAGGTAATAACTGTGTCTCGTACAGTGTTACATTTGTTTACACTAAACAGACCAACAACCAAACTGGCTGTGGTAACTATAATGAACTATTCGCCGTTGTAGCGTGCCTTCGTGTGTGTGTGTGTGTGTGTGTGTGTGTGTTCTAGCGTGTGTCAGCGGCAGCGGCCGGCGTCACTTCATTCCTTTTCTCCCACCATCTCTCCTTCCCTTCCTTCCTTCTTACCTCCTTCCTATTCCTCCCCACCCTCTCTTCTGGAGCCCAGGAAACAGGGAAACAAGCGCGAGGGAGAGAGACGTACAGGGGGAGGAGGGAGGGAGGTAAAACGTATGGATTATTTTGCGAATTCAGGACGAAAAGGAAAGCGAAATAGTAACAATGAAGAAAAAAAAAATACTCATGAGATGGGGGGAGAAGGGGTGGCATCACTCTCTCTCTCTCTCTCTCTCTCTCTCTCTCTCCTGCAACATGAAGTAATAATAAGGAAATAATGAAAAAGAGGTAACGTTTCAAAGGACAAATTTCAGCCTGACTTTTATCCATGTGAACGAAAATAATGACTAAACAAAATATAGACAACTAATTTTTCCCTTTCCTTTTGAACATTCCACCATCACCCCC